>NC_056526.1:30660892-30963670 GCF_019175285.1 Sceloporus undulatus
TCTGGGATCCATCGGGTTCCCATCACGCTCCATGTGCGCGCACGCACTCGTGCTCGTTAGAACACATTGGGGGACTTTTTTTCCCCCATGCGATAAACTTCACTGTGTCTCCACATCATTATATGAAGCTGGATTTGTGAGCTGGCATCATTGAAAAGGGATGAGAGCCTGCATGATTTAACATCTTGTTACTGTTATTGTTGCTGATGTTAAAATACCTAAACATGATTATTTCTTTTACTATAGGTCTCTGGATTGTGGGAATTTTTTCACTCAGGACAGCAGAAAGTCAAGAAAAAGATAATGGTGAATCTGATTCACCAGGCCTAATGGGACTGACAGGACCCCCTGGGCCACCTGGGCCACCTGGGCCACCTGGGCCTCCTGGGCCAAGGGGTATTCCTGGGCCTCCAGGTATGGTTTACCTTTAATAATAATAATTTATAGCAAATTTTCAGGTACAGATTTCATTGAAAGGAAAAGCATTGCAATGGAAAAAAATCAAGAAGTTCTGTGGGATAGAGCTTGGAAAAGGTACTTTGCCATAGTAGCCTGAAGATTCTAAGAGCAGTGGTACAAAAATTTAAATTTTCTGTGCTCTAACTTGGATTAGTATGCCTCTTGGATGGTTTGCATTTTAACATGTTATATTTTAATTTATAACTGTTTTACTCTTAAAATTGTTTAATTTTTTAAAATTTTATATTTATATATTTAAATATGTTTGTAGTGTTCTTAAATTGTATAGTTTTATACTTGTTGTTCTCTGCCTTGAGTCCCTATATTGGGAGAAAGCCAGGATATAAGAAAATAAAATAATAAAATAATATATATTTTTTCTGGATGCAAAATATCCCAAGCTGTAGAATTTCAAACAAACAATGGGAGATGTCATCACAACAGATGTGTAGTAATATAACAGTTATGGGTGTTTGTTTATTTGTTTGTTTAAAAAAGAAAGAGAGCATGTAAGATGAGAGTCGAGTTCCTTTTGTTTTGATGAAACGGTGAAGAAATAACAAATAAGGTACTTAAATTATGTGTCTCACTGTGTGTGTTGTTTCCCTCAAAAGATCATTTCCAATATGCAACATGCCTAGGTCAAAAATCCTCCAGTTCCTGGCAATGGGAAGGAGAGGGAATCGTGCTTGGGGCAAAATAAAGTGAGGTCCCTGGGCATGACTCCCATGGTACTGATCAGAAAGCAGCTTCTCGGCCACTTAGGCAGAGAAACAAATAGCAGTTGCACACATCATGGATATTTCCGTTCACCTCATGCTCCATTCATAGACTCTTAAATCTGGCTGAATGTTTATGCTTTATATAGCAGGGAGCCCTCTGATCTGAATCCAAGGGACAAGTTACATTAGGAAGAAGGAGGGCCACACATCTGGGCACTTTGTGGACCAACAGCCTGAGCCTTGTATAGGTCAAATAGTTCTTTCATTCAGCATGCACTGTGACAATTCATATGATTACTGTCCTGTCCCTTATGTTGACTGATAACTCTGCCTTCCATGGCAGCATCTTTGCAAACCCATTGTGCCTGAATCCTCCTAGGAGTAGTAATAGTGTGTGTGTGTGGGGCAGCACCCCCCATATGGAGCATTTCATGAGTTCAAAAGTGCAGAAATGACTTGGATTTGTACTGGCCCCATTCCTGGATGTATGCCTTGAGATTGCATGCCCATTCTTATTTTAAAACTGAATGAGACTTTTAATGTCTTTATAGGAGACACTTCATGAAAACAACAAGGTGTTTGTCCCTTTTTAAAACCAAGGCCCAGATCCTGCATCAGACATGTAGATATGTTTAATGTCCTACAATGTCCCACAATGTCGTAGATATGTTTAAACTCCCACCTGACCCTTGAAACCCACCTTAAAAGTCAGTCAGCTGTCTGGAATGATAGAGGTCTGTGCAGCTACTGATTGGGGTGCTTCAGGATAATGTGACCAGCCCTCTCCTTCCAGTGTGTCACACAGCAAGGATCAGAAACAAAGATCCCTACAGGGACCTGTCATAATTCTGCATCACAGTGTCATTTACTAGCAAGAGAGGGCTGATCACATCATCTTGCAGCACACCACTTGATAGCAGCACAGACTTCCATCACTCTGGACAACTGCCTGGCTTTTATGGTGTGTTTCTGTGTTGTGTGCTGTCATGGCAATATTGCCATGATCACAGAGTAGAATATGAAGCAGTTTTAAGTCTAATGTAGGACATTGTAGTTGACTGAAATGATGCCAGTTCACATTTTTATTAATATGGTCATCAGTGATGTATTCAAGTCTTTTGCTCACAAGTATCAAGTTGAGTCTCAAGTCCCTGAAAGATATTTTCAAGTCAAGTCTCAAGTCTGTGAGCCACCTTTAACAGGAAAAAAGGGACTTGTTGTTAGTGTATATGTGTGTGTGTGTGTGTGTGTGTGTGTGTGTGTGTGTGTGTGTAGGGGGAGGTGAGTTTCAAAAACTAGAAAAACAAGAAAGGTAGGTAAAAATATTAGATTATTATAGGCAATTTATGAAAATTGTATTTTAGAAAAACGAGGTCTGCTCAGCAGCCTGTCCCTGTAGCACACTGGAGGGATCTTCTAAAGCGTTTCCTAGGAGCAGCATCAAGCAGGACTTGCTCACATAGTGTTGAGTGGCAGGGTGCGTTTCTCGGAGGGCAACAGCAAACGTGTTAGGCAATGGGGTTGAGGTAGAAGGGTATTTCCAAAGCTTTTCAAAAAAATCTTTTGAAGACTCCTCTGATGTGCAGTGGGTACGGACTGCTAAGCAGACCTCAACCCCTGCCTCAAGCCTATTCATGCAGTTACTGAATGAAGCTAGGCCAGCTACTCAGTCACTAAAAATATACGAGTCGTGAGTTGACTCAAAGTCAAGTCAATGCACCATTTATTTCCAAGCTGAGTCCAAATCGAGTCACTGAAGCAACCTGAGTCTGAGTCAGTTAATGAGTCTAAATCACTGATGTTCATTGTCCCAAACAGAGGCTACATAACAATATAAAACTGACATGTATTCTATTCTGTGTAAAAGGACTTCAATTGAAACCATGGCACACTCATGGCGGCCTACTTCAGCATTCTTTCTGCTTCTCATTCTCCTTTTCCTGTTTTTGTTTGTTTTGTTTTAGGTATTCCAGGACTACCAGGCCCTCCAGGAGTTGTGGGACCACGTGGAATCCCAGGAATCTCAGGAAACAAAGGAATCCCAGGCCCCCCTGGAATATGTCATCAACAACAGACATCTGCCTTTGTTGTTGAACTGGGGCGAAATTATCCAGTCCCCAATCGTCCCATTGTGTTTCACAAAATCCTATACAATGAACAGCAACATTTTGATAAAGCTTCAGGAATCTTTACCTGCCAAATTCCTGGAGTCTATTTCTTTGGCTACAATCTAGAGGCAAAGTTTAATACACATATTATCTTGGTAGATAATGGCACTGAGGTGATAGACTCTTATCGGAATGTGGCAGGTGCCTTTGAAAACCTCTCAGCAAGTACGATCCTAAAGCTGGACAAAGGAAAGAAAGTGTGGTTAGAAGCAAAGCCGTATTATAATGGAATAACCCAGAAAAGTTACTTTATGGGCTACCTTATTTTTCCCTCCTAGAATCTAGATAAATGAGCCAGATTATAATGTTTCGCACAACTGGCCTCATAAGCAGACTTGCAGATCAATTTGTTCTGGTTTTTGGTGTAGGTAATGGGTTACCTGCTGTCTGAATTAAAGAAATGCATCAGTGTATCTAGTAGTACATTTAAGAAGTTTATGCAATGTTTAGAGAATTTTTTATGGTTTTCATACAATTTGATAATGATTGCTGCATTATGATTTGATAATATGAATAGCATGGAAAAGGTTGTCAAAACATTTGCAACCACTGCTTTGAAATTAAAGATAGAAATATAAGTATTTGGCTTTATTGTCTGTGTTCAGGTGCTTGAATTCTAATAAATCTGAGAAGTACTGAGCAGCTCTACACATTATTGGAAAGATGACATCTTTCCCCATTATCTTTACTTCCTTGAAATATTTAAGCTGTGTGTTGTTAATTGCTGTCAAGACTGTTGACTTATGATTGAGAAGCCTCCAAAACACTTTGTTATTTATAGTCCTGCTAAGGTTCTGCAAACTCAGGCTGTGCCTTCTTTGACAAAAACAATTCACCTGTAATGCAGGTTTCCTCTTTTCTTAAGACTTTCAACTTTACTGAGCAGTATCCTTTCCAATGAGTCATATCATATCATAATATGTGCAAAGTATGATGACCTTAGTTTAGTCATTTTAGATTCTAGGAAGAGTTCAGGCTTGATTTACTCTTGGACCCATTTATTTTTCTTTTTGGCAGTCCATGGTGTCCATGAAGCCTAAATACCCTTGTCTGATCTTGGAAGCTAAGTGGGGTAATACCTTGGTTAGTACTTGTATGGGAGACTTCCAATGAATTCCAGGTACTGTAGGCTATATTTCAGAGGAAGGAAGTGGCAAAACCACCTGTAGGGAAAGAACCTTCACAGTTGCTACTTCCAGACTGGAGAACTCCATTCTTTGGTTGGTCTAATGAACATGCTCTTTGCTCTGTTTCTACCAGCAGAGAAGAAGTTTTTATTTAGACAGTCTTTTCAGTTTTAATTATTGAACAGTACTGTAAGTGTGGTGGCCTAAATACACTAAAGGCACTAGATCCCAACTTATATTGGAAGCTAAGCTGTGTTAGCCTAGTTAGTACTTGGACAAGAGACCCCCAATGAATATCAGGTGCTGTAAACTATATCTCAAAGTAAGAAACCGGTAAAACAACCCCAGATTATTCCTTGTCTAAGAAAACTCTAGCAAAAGCTGACTTAAAGGCACATACACACATAAAGGCAGAAGGCAGTAGGAAAAGAGGAAGACTCCATTATGGGTGGATAGATTTAATCAAGGAAGCCATGGCCCTGAGTTTGCAAGAGCTGAGCAAGGCCGTCTAATTAAAAAGATTATATGTACAGCGCTGTGTACATTTACAGTGCTTTATAAATAAAGGTTAATAATAATAATAATAACCGTCTATTATCCCCTCTGTTGTAAGCTGCCCGGATTCCCAGTGATTGGGTGGCATATAAATAAATCTATTATTATTATTATTATTATTATTAAAAACACTATATATTCATGTTTCTCAGTCATGCTCAAAATGGAGAACATTCTGACATTCTTCCTGGATAGGAAGTTGGGATATAGCTTTGTGTGTTTTGTGTGTTGGACTAGGAGGAACCTCCTGACAGTAGGGGCTGTTCGACAGTGGAACAAATTCCCTCAGTGGAGACTGGTGGAGTCTCCTTCCTTGAAGGTCTTTAAACAGAGGCTGGATGACCATCTGTCGGGAATGGTTTGATTGAGATTTCCTGCATGCCAGAAGGGGGTTTGACTGGGTGGCTCTTGCGGTCTCTTCCTACTCTACGATTCTATGACTCTATGACTCTGGAGACCAGGATTTGATGAAAATCTGATTCTCTCCAACAGAGAAGGCTAAATATCTTACAACACTATCTGCATCACTTTAATTCAGGCTGCTATCACATTGGAGAATCAATATTGTTTTATACTTCTTTAACACATGAATGCTATAGCTATGGATTTCGTAGTTTGCAATTGCACCAGAGGAGCTACAGACAAGGCTAAATATCTCTCAAAAACATTATTTGCATCACTTTAATTCAGGCTGCTATCACACAGGCGAATCAATATTGTTTTATATGTCTTTAACACATTAATGCTAGGAATTTGTAGCTTGCAATTGTACCAGAGGAGCTACAGATAGGGTTGCCATAACTGTCTACCTCCAACCAGGACAAATGTAAAAAAAAAAAAAAATGTAGGACAAAATTTACCCCCAAATGTAGGACATATTTTGTAAATGGAGGACACAAACAACTAAAAACTACAAAATTAATAAATTCAAAAAGCATTAATATAAATGCATGCTTCTTAGGCATGCTCAAAATGGAGGACATTTTGACATTCTTCCTGGTCCTGGATAGAAGTTTGGGATGTAGATTTGTGTGTTGGACTAGGACTCTAGAGACCAGGGTTCATTTCCCTGCCTATTGGGTGATCTCAAGCTCAAGCAAGTCACTCTCTCTCAGCCTCCTCAGCAGAAAGCCATGGCAAAACTCCTCTGAACAAAGCTTGCCAAGCAAACCCCAGCATAGGTTTGCTTTAGGGTCACCATAAGGGGGAAAGAACTTGAATGTACACAGCAACAAATAATACATAAGTACTGTACCTTTAAGTGCAGTGGAGGGTCTAGCTTTGTGTAGTGGCCTGAGTATTGGACTAGGGACCTTATCACACTGAGGTTATTGGAGCTAAGATCAGGGGTGAGTGCGGGTTGAATGATTCGAATTGATGTTATAACATGGCTGTTTTATCACACCTGGTTGCTGTTCTGTTGCCCTTCCGAACTGAGGGGGAATCGAATCCAAGGAAGTCACGTGATGTGGATTCAGGCAAAGCGGAGTGAGTGCAAATTGTATTTCCACACCTTTGCATACCATGGGGATTCAACGATTCGAATTTGGACCCTTGCACATGCTCAGTGGGGCCCTGAAGGCATCCCGAACCTTCGCACTTCCGGGGTGAAGAAGGGAGCCTGGCTCCACTTTCACGGGAATGACAGCTATTTCCCCTCCACTTTCACGGGAATTACAGCTTCCCTTTTCTTCCTCCCTTCTATTTTCCCATCCCTGGCAGCCAAATTCAAAGGGCCCTCCATGTCAGAGCCCCCTTCCATTTCATCCACATCTATATCTATCCTCTTGTCATTCCCCTCATCTATTTCAGCAACATATATCATATATCTATTGTCACATCATCCCCTGCATCTTCCTAGACTCCGATCTGCTCCCTTCCTTCACCCTGACACCTAACCCATCATCCCCTGACTGCTCCTGCATCCCCATCTCACCACCTCTACCACCTAACTCATCACCCCCTGGCCCCAGCAACCTATCCCATCACCCCCTGACTGCCTCTGCCTCCCGATCCTGGCCCCAGCGACCTATCCCATCACCCCCTGACTGCCTATGCCTCCCGATCCTGGCCCCAGCGACCTATCCCATCATCCCCTGACTAATGTCTATGTATATATATGTGTGTGTGTGTGCATGTGTGTGTGTGAGAGAGAGAGAGGCAGGGAGGGAGGGAGGGAGAGAATGCGGGCTGGCAAGGCTGCTCTGCAGAAGGTGCAGTGGGGAAGGAGAGGGAAGGAGAGAGAGAGCTCCAATGGAGCCCCGGTTGCCCTGAAAGCAGAAAGGGCCACCGGAAGCAAATGGGGCAAATTTCAGCAGGGCATCATGGGAGGTTCGCAATCTGGGGGTCTTGCGATGGTGTTCAAGAGCATCAGCAGATTGGAATTCCAAACCAGACCAATCCACAGTGAGTTCGAACCCAGCCTCGATGCGAATCCTGTCAATCCACTTATTTAGCACATTCGCCAAAATGAGGAGCCAGGAAGAATTCAGTTCAGAACCCTTGCGGAAGCCCCATGGAAGGGGCTCCCATTGAAAGCAACCAGGTGTGAAAATACATGAACGTTCTAACGTGAATCCGCATCACTCAATTCGCACTCACTCTAGTTCTGAGCTCAAAAACCCCAGTGTGATAAGGTCCTAGGAAAATGTGAGACCAGGGTTCAAATCCCAGCTCGACCATGGAAGTGCACTGGGTGATTTTGGGCAGCAAGTCACACTCTCTCAGCCTCTCAGGGGAAGGTAAAGGCAACCCCCCTGAAGAAACTTGCCAAGGAAACTGCTTAGGGTCACCATAAAATGGGAAGGAGCTGAAGGCAGACAGCAACAACAACAACAGAGAAGGAAGAAGGGGGAGAAGAAAAATGAAGGAAAAGGAGAAAGAGGAAGAATAAGAAAAAGGAGATAAAAATAGGAGGAGGAGGAATAAGAAGAGGAGAAGGAAGAAGAAGAGGAGGAAGAGGAAGAAGAGGAGGAAGAGGAAGAAGAGGAGAAGGAAGAAAAAGAGGAGGAAGAGGAAGAGGAGAAGGAGGAGAGGAGGAAGAGGAAGAAGAGGAGAAGGAAGAAGAAGAGAAGAAAAAGAGGAGAAGAAGAGGAGGAGGTGAAAGAAAACCCTCAACCCCCACTCTCGGCCTCTCTCATTGCTCCGTGGCTGCTGCCATGCAAAAGGCATGGCAGCAGCCACGGAGAGCCCCCAAACCCCCACCCCCGCCCCCTGAGAGAGGCCTATGGCCTCTCTCATTGCTTCGTGGCTGCTGCCACGCCAGAGGGCAGCAGGAGGAGGCTGAGGAGTGAGCTTGGAGCCCTCAGCCATGGGGTTGGAGCTGTGTGCATGCTCACGATCCCGGCAAGCGCCCTCTGCCTTTCCCTGGGCAGCAGCATAGCAGCAGCTGGGAGGGAAAGGCAGAGAGGGTGCTTGGCCTGAGTGTGAGTGTGAGTGCACGTGAACGCATGCACACTCGAAGAGGAGCACAAATTGCGCCCCTGACCTTTTTGTGCTCCAGGCGACCGCCTAGGTCGCCTATATGGATGGCCCGGCCCTGACAGCGGTCAAGAAATCAGAAAAAGACTAAAAATGGAGATGGCAGCAATAAAAGAATTAGAAAAGACCCCAAAAAGCAAAGATATACAACTGAGCATGAAACTTAGAATTATACAAGCCATTGTATTCCCTATTACATGTATGGATGTGAGAGCTGGACAGTTAAGAAAGTGGACATCTCAATTCATTTGAGATGTGGTGCTGGAGAAGAGCGGGGAGGATCCCATGGATAGCTCAAAAGACAAATAAATGGAACAGATAAAGCTGGAAATCTCCCTGGAAGTCAACATGACTAAACTGAGGCTATTGCACTTTGGCCACATTATGAGAAGGCACAATTTGAAAACAACAACAACAACAACAACAACAATAATAATTTGTTTTATTTATATACCGCTATTCCAAAGATCATAGCAGTGAACAGCAAGTAAGCTAATTAGCAAGTAAGCTAATTTGCCCCCAACAGTCTGTGTACTCATTTTAGCGACCTCGGAAGGATGCAAGCCTGAGTCGAGCTTGGGCCCTTTTGCTGGTCTTGAACTCGCAACCTTGTGGTTTCGAGTGAATGGCTGCAGTACAGGCATTTAACCACTGTGCCACCAGGGCTCCATAATGCTAGGAAATGTGGAGGGAAGCAGAAAGAGAGGAAGACTGCATGGTAGATAGATTGACTCTATTAAGCAGGACACAGGTACGAATTGGTAGGAACTAAGCTGAGCAGTGGAGCATAGGTACTCTTGGAGATGTCTCATTAAAGTGTTGGCATGAGTCAAGATCGACTTGAAGGTGGTTAACAACAACAACATCTATTAATGACAACCCACACATCAAGGAGCACATTTTTGGTTTTGAAAAAAGAATCATAGTACATCTTGGGAAAGCTGAACCTTCTAGTAGCATGGAAGTTCAACATTTGTGAACCAATCTCACTCTGTTCATGTATTATATTTTTTTTCCCTCTACTTTGGAGAAAAAAAAATCTGTCAACAGCTATTTTTGCATATCCTAGGCTGAAATCTAGAAGCAGATAAAGAAAACATTGCTACAATGGGACAGGAATTTTAAAAAAAGGAGTCGGGATGGGTTTGAAAATGTGAATTCTGCTATTCAGAGAGTTTGCCTCCCAAGGTGAGCTTGCCTCTATATTGTTTCTTGCTGGTGACAATTAACATACTTTGAGAGTTTTTACTGCTCAGAAATGATCTGGTGGGAAATGAGATATAGAGTGTATTATCTGATGTTGACAAGTGAACTTATGAACACCTCTTCCTCTCAATCCTGTACTGTTGGCCCTCCATTTCCACAGATTCTTTATCCACGGGTTCAACTATCCACAGCTTGAATGTATTGCAAATATATATAAATTCCAAAATGCAAGCCTTGACTTTGCTATTTTATATAAGGGAGTCTTTTGAGATGTGGTGCTGTAGAAGAGCGCTGAGGATAGAATGGGTGATGAGGAGGAAAAAAAACCTGGAAAATCAGAGAGGAATGGGAATGGAATAGACTATTCCACAAACAGGTTGCCTAGAACCCCAGAAAACAGCACGCCACACCAGAATCCTTTGTTGTGGTTTGGCTCCTATGTGTTTGGAACAACATGTGTCAATGCACATATTTTACGTCTTGAGCCAGTAATCATGCTAGGTCAACAGAAACTGGACCTTTTCAGGGGGGGAACTGGCTACAAGACAACACAAGGCAAGCAAAAGTAAACTGTTGCAGCTTCTCCTAGCCAGTGAAACTCTTTCAGCAGAGGACTTCCATGATCCCTGTAATCAGCCCAGTCAACAGCCTGTCCACAGTATTTTGGGCCTGTTGAAGTTTCTGAACAGTTTCCAAAGGCAGTCCCACACAGAGTGTGTTACAGTGGTCCAAATGAGATGTAATAAAGGCATGTGTTATTATAAATTGAGTTATATTTTAATGCATTTTTCTGATTTTTGTGATGAACTTTCCCTGTCAAAATTGTATGTAAAGCAGCATATATGGGAAGGGTGTGTGTGCATTCAATGGTGTAAATTATTAAAAACAACAAAGACAACTACATTAATACTGGGCAAATTTGCATACAAATTGTGTATAGTAGCAGACACGTTTGAAAATACATACATTTTGTAGAATTTAAAGATAGAGCCATGCCATTCTGTAGAACTAACATGTATAGAGATTTTGTACCACCGTTGAGACTAACTGAAAAAAAGAAAATAAGAATAAAATAAGAATAAATAATAAAATAAAAATATATTTATGTTTCCCCGCCTCTCCCGATGGATCGAAGTGGGGTTACAGACTATTAAAACAAATACATATAACAGTCTTATAAATGCATAAAAATAGTTACATCAAGAATACAACAATCAAACATCCATATCCAGGGACAAGGCAGAATATTGTTCTCAACAAGTACAGTGGTACCCCGGGATACGAATGCGCCGGGTTACGAATTTTTCGGGATACGAAAAAATCCCATAGGGATTTATTGCTTCGGCTTACGAAGGTTTCTTCGGGTTACGAAAAAACCGCGGCGCTATTTTCCGCCACCGGAGGGCAGCAGAGAGCTATTTTTCCATTAGCGCCTATGGGAATTCGGCTTACGAAGGTATTTCGGGTTACGAAATTAACCGCGGAACGAATTAATTTCGTAACCCGGGGTACCACTGTATGTCTATCTTCACTCTTCAGGGGGAAAAGCTTGGCAAAAGAGAACAGTTTTGAGTCTCTTTTTAAATGTTTCCAAGGGGGTCATGAGACGGAGCTCCTCAGGAAGACTATTCCAGATCTGCGGAGCCACAGTCGAAAAGGCCTTCTGGGATGAGGAAACATTTTTGGAAGATGGTATTTCCAATAAGTTCTTGCCAGATGCTCTGAGTGTGCGGGGCGGCTCATAGGGGGAGATGCGGTCCCTCAAGTAACTCGGACCCAAGCCATATAGGGCTTTATAGGTAATGACCAACACCTTGTATTGTGCCCGGAAACGAATAGGCAGCCAGTGAAGGGCTTTCAGCATAGGTGTTATGTTCAAATCTAGATACACCGGTGACCAGTCTGGCTGCCATATTTTGTACTAACCGAAGTTTACGGACTTGGTACAAGGGTAGCCCCATGTAGAGTGCATTACAGAAATCTAAACGAGAGGTTACCAGAGCATGTACCACTGTTTCAAGGTCCCTTTGGCACAGGTAGGGTCGAAGTTGGCATATCAAAGGAAGGTGATAGCAAGCACTTCTGACCGTCGCATCTACCTGAGATGTCAACTGCAGGGACGAGTCCAGAAGAACTCCTAAACTGCGAACTTTGTCCTTTAGGGGAAGTGTGACCCCGTTCAGGACAGGTGGGTAAATTTCCTTCCCCGGGCCTGGGGAACCTATCACAAGTACTTCCGTTTTCTCTGGATTCAGTCTGAGTTTGTTTTCCCTCATCCAGCCCATTACCGACTCCAGACAAGAATTCAGAGGAGAGATGCCATCCTTAGTCACTGCATCAGTCGGAGAAGTTTGTAGCATGAGCTTTCATAGACTTTAGTCTATTTCCTCAGATGCTTTTGGTGGAGGAGAAGTCAGAGACAGACAGGAGGGCAGGAGTTTACTTTTTTACAATACCTTTTTGTGTTGACTTAAAACTGCATGTGGAAATGGTAGAAAGCAAATTTAAGACTAAAAATTGAAAAACTAAACATGAAAGAATCACCCATTTATGAGTGCATATAATTTGCATACTTGCGTAACTGTATAAAGTATAAAAGGTTTTGAGAGAGATTGAGAGAGAGAGAGAGATTGAGAGAGAGAGAAGCCCACAGACTGGCAAAGACAAAGGCCCCAATCTCACTGGCTTATAACACGGATCAGGACACAAATCATGGGTGCATCGTTTCCATTTGAGCGAGCGTTCGACCTGCATTGCTCCAATATCGTTCCCATTGGAATTTGAATCTGAATTGAATTATCCTGAAAAACCTGAATTATAGGTCGATGAACCTGTTAAAAAAAACAGTGGCTTTTTAGCGATTTCTCCTGTGCCTCCTGAGTCTGATTTGTGGCATACGAATAGGAATTACAAGAATGTCTGATTCGGGAACCTGGGGATGGGAAGCGCAGCGCTCAAGGGGCTGGCCTGGGGGTGTCACCCTCTTTGTTCTCTTTCTGCATTGCTGGCACCATTTTCTTCCGTTCGCATAGCCTTTCCCCCAGTGGATTGGGAAGCAGGGTAAGGTGAGCGTGTTACATTGAGCTCCAAATGCAGTAAACACATTACTCCCCCTGCAACCTCCCCTCTGCTCCATATTCATAGACCGATGTGTGAGGAGAGCCATTGAACACCATTTTTAACTACTACTATTATTATTTTCTTTTTTTGCCTCTGCCTGAGCAGCAGATGGGCTTTGCAGTACATGCCTGCATGATCTCCCCCCAGACAGCCCAGGGAGCAATGGGGGAGGCAAAGGGAGGCAAAGGGAATTGGGGTGATTAGAGGCTCCTTCTCTCTTTCCCAGAGGAACTATGGGAAGACACAGAAGAGCCTGGACGCCAAGGGATTTGAGGGGAATAGAGGCTCCTTTTCTCTCTTTCCTAGAGGGAGTCTGGGGAGAAACAGAAGAGCCTTGGATGCAAAGGGTTTAGGACGAATAGAGGCTCCTTCTCTCTTTCCTAGAGGGAGTCTGGGGAGACACAGAAGAGCCTTGGATGCAAAGGGATTTGAGGGGAATAGTGGCTCCCTTCTTCCTTTCCCGAAGGGGAAAAGCGCCTAAGCGACTGATTGGCTGTGACGTCAAGCGCTTAGGCGCTTGATTGACAGTTGATTTTTTTAAAAAAAGAGTGATAAAACCCGATTTTTTACCCCTGTTTTCGTTCCCATTGGTATTTTTCCCATGGTAATTTGAAGCGGGTTATTTTGCTTCCCATTTATCACTTTTATAGAGTGATATAATGGAGTCTTTCCTGACTCTCTTTCTGATTGGAAGCCATACCATTTCTCTGTATTCTGTCCTAACAGTAGACTCTTGTCATGATACAGATTGAACATCAGGATACACAAAGGTTGTGGCACAGTCCATAACTTTTCATAATCCATGCAGTCAAAGGCTTTGCTATAGTCTACAAAGCACATGCTAAATTTCTTCTGGAATTCTCTAATGCACCTCATTACCCAACATATGTTTGCAATGTGATCCCTAGTGCCTCCTGAATCCAGCTTAAACATTTGGCATTTTTCACTCCATACATAGTAAAAATCTTGGTATAGAATTTTGAGCATGACTTTACTTGCATTGTGAAATTGATGCATTAGTTCTGTGTCTGGATGTGGTGGCTTAGTGGTTAAGACATCAGTTCTGATGATCAGAAGATCGGAAGGTTGGCAGTTCGAGGCCCAAGTGTTGGATGATGGGATGAGCTCCCATCACTAGTCCCAGCTTCTACCAACCTAGTTCGAAAGCATGCAAACGCAAGTAGATACATAAGTATCACCTAAGTGGGAAGATAGCATCATTTAGTCCAGTCATGCTTGCTACATGATCACCAGAGCAGTCCTCGGATAACACTGTCTCTTTGGTCAAGAAATGGAGATGAGCACCACCCCCTACAGTTGGCTGCGACTAGACATTCATGTCAAGTGACTACCTTTACTTTTACCTGTATCTACCTCATTCTTGTGTGTCCCCTTTTTAATGGACTGGAATGTATATTGAGTGTTTATTGAGTGTACTAGGGCAAAAGTGAGAAATCATCACTGGGCAGCAGCAGTTGTGTTGAATGACACTGGCGGAGAATCTTTTAGAAACAATGACAGTGAGGCTATAGGTAATGCTTGCTAGCACTGTGCAGAAGGAAGCAAGTGTGAAAACCTCTTGAAAATCTTTCACTACACAAACTCTATGATGAGACAATCTAAAATGAACCAAGAGTTAGGGACAGGATGCACAAAATGAGATAACAGGGCAGAGTAGAGCAGAGGGTATTTCCAAGGAAAGCTCTGGATAATGAAACAGCTGCTCTGGATTGCCACCGAACCATTTTCTGCTTCCTGTATCTGCTTACTATGTAAGGGGTTATAGTCCCCTTACGTAGGGTTGCCATATGTCCCTCATTATAAGGGATGACCCTTATTTGAGGGTTGAAAAGTTTGTCCCTTATAAAGCTGGCAGGAACCCTTTAGTAGAAGGGACTTAGTAGAAGGGAGGCTTTAAAAATACAATACATATGTTCATGATTTCTGTTGGTTGTCAAGCATACAGTAACCAGGTAGAGAGCTTTGGAAATAACTACAATTAGAGTTTATGATATTAAAAAAACCCTTGACTTACTCCTTGCATGTTACAGTTGATTATGGGATACAGCTGGGTATTATCTCAGGGAAAATGTCACTGATGCCACCACCCAATGGCATCCCTCCTAAAACCCAGTTACAAACCACACTTAGCGGGCCGATTTGCGAAGTCAGGACTTTGCAAATCAGCAAGCTGAGCTCATGGCTTGCATACCGGGGAAGAAACCCCTCCTCTCTCAGCGCTTCACCCCCAGGATTTCCAAGGTTCATGGCTTGTAAAATGGGGTACAGACCCCCCTCTCTTCTCTTCACCCTCAGGATTTCCAAGGCTCATGGCTTGCAAAAGGGGGGGGGGACAGCCCTCTCTCTCTCTGCCCTTCACCCCCAGGATTTCCAAGGCTCATGGTTTGCACAATGGAGTACGGCCCTTTCTCTCTGCCCTTCATCCCCAGGATTTCCAAGGCTCATGGCTTGCAAAATGGGGTACATGTGGAGGGATGGGTGAGTTATCAAATGGCTGTCTGGCAGAGTTTTGTGGTTTAATCGATTAAATAAATACAATGCATTTGTCTATTGCAAAACATTCTAATTTTAATAAATTCATATCAAAGGTTCAGAGTTGGACAGACAGCTGTGATTTCATTAATGAGAAACTAGTCACATGCTGATTTTTCTTTGCAAGGAAGGTGTGGGGATTTGAATTCAAGAATTTTACAATATCAAGAATAAATATTAGAGAGAAGGTATGATCAGAAGGTTGAGAAATTTGTTCCTGGATAAAACAAACAAATAAATGATTATAAATTTGATACTTTCCCACCAGGATCTGTTTCATGTTAATGCAGTCCTGGTCGAACCAAGTTTTATTTTTTGTATTCTGATTAAGGGCCTTGGGGCATATTGGTCGAGTTAGCAAATTTTTAATGTTTAAACTTAGTTGTTGAAAGGGTTCAAATATATCCTTTGGGGATTCTATTTCAATAAATGATTAACTTAAAAAAAACACTAAGCAAAAGAGCATGCAGAAACATTAAGTGATGAAGCTGTTCGCTCAGACTTGAGCAGATTTTACACACAGGCTCTGAGAGACCTATCACTTTCAAATGCTCACCATGAAGCTGAGAACACCCCCATCTCACAGCTTTATTTATTCAGGTTTGTTCCTTTATTCATCTAACCATTTAATTCTCTTCCCCAGCAATGACGCAAATATAATCCAATGCTTTCAAAAGTAACACTGGGAACATAACCATAACTTGGAACCAGGGTTCCTTAAATACTGCATTTTTGCCACTCCTGCCTGTACATGGTTTGAGATTATCCAGAGAAACACTGATAGATCATTTCCATCTTCCAAGATGGAAGCATCCTGCTTGACTATACAAATCAGCTAACACCACCAAAACCTGGAATTATTAAAGTGTGGCTTTTTAGGTGGCTTTTTGCTGTTCAAATGTAGTCATGCTGCTTTTTAATATGCTGTTATGTTCATGGTAAAAAAAAGGAGGGGTCATACTGTGTGGAGCTCAAAATGTCTCTATAGCACTAACTATTACGGTTATGGGACTCAGGAAAATTCCCTGCATAAGACAGAGCCAGGGATGAAGTTTTTTTCTTCTGTGTTGGGAAGAGATAAGGAGGGACTGCTGAAGAGGCCATGGAGAAAGAAGGGCATGGAGAAAGTCTGTTTTGCAGGTTAATATGTCACAAAAAGCTGCAGTGGACCCTTGGTATCTGCTGGGGTTTGGTTCCAGGATTCCCTGTGGATATCAAAATCCATGGATACTCAACTCCCATTAAATACAATGGATAGTAAAATGGTGTCCCTTTTTGGTAGATAACATCATGATTATGATATAAAGATATCCTAGCAAAAAATAACCAAAGTACTTATAAATTTAAAGCAGTAGAAGAAATAGAAGTGATAGAAATAAGGAAACGCTGGCTACTATACAGGCAACTAGCAAAGTGATTCAAGAGAGGTCTACCTCAGGAAAACTTTAAAATGAAAAGCAATGAACTGGATAACTTACTAATAAAAGAAGACAGGAAACTAACATCTATGTTCTATAAACTTCTGTTGGAAAGAAGCAAGAAGCTACAAAAGATCCCATGATGCTCTGGACACAAAATCTGGGCTGAGAAATCAAACTGGATACTTGGCACTACACTAGGAAGACAACCCTGAAATTTACCAAAAGCCAAAACCTGTGTGAAAAGTTCTTAAAGATGGAATTGCGGTGGCACCTCACACTGGTAAAGATAGCAATTATCTACAAAGGTACAAGCAACACTAGCCGGAAGTGCCAATCTGCGATGGGAATATGATACCATGTTTGGTGGGAATGCCCTAAAATGAAAAAATTCTGGAACGGCATACACATAGAGATTTGCAACATATTAAAAAATGAAATGTGATATGCTTCCAGAAATAATTCTGCTCAATATGATCAACAAATTAACAATAGACCTGGAAAAAGAAACACTGGAAAAAATGTTATATATGGTTACCGCAGGAAGCCTACGCTTAGAACAAGTCTGGAAAACAAATATCATACCAACAACAGATGAATGGTTAATTAAACTACAAAATATGGCAGAAATGGATCGATTAATGAACTTCATAAATAGAAATCCAGAAGGAAAAATTGAGAAGCAACAGGGGAAAAATTAGTAAATACTGTAAAAATAAATGGAAATAGCAAAAAGCAATGAATTATAAACACTAACAGGTTTCACAGAAATTAATGGTCCGTTACAGATGGGCACCCTAGGACGGACTCAGTCCATGCTAGGGTTAGAAAGGGGTGTCTCTTCCAGACGCCCCTAACCCTAGCACACACTGAGTCCATACGAAATGGCAGCGGCCTTTCCACACGGCCGACGCCATCTTGACGTAGCAGACGCGCTGCGTGCGTCCGCACGTCACACCCCAAAAATGATGCCATGAGTGCACACTTTGGCACTTGCGGCGTCTCTTCCAGGGTGCAGGAAGGAGCACGATTTTTGCGCTCCTTCTTTGCAGCATCCGGGAACTGCGCCGTTTGGCTGGCAGCGGTGCGAGACTGCCCCTTCTGGGCGGCCTGTAACGCGCCTACGAAACACTAAGAATTCTGAAGTTAACTAGAGACATAACAATAATCAAAAGAGGAGAGGGCATTTCCAAAGAAAGCTCTGGATAATGAAACAGCTGCACTGGATTGCCACAGAACCATTTTCTGTTTCCTGTATCTGCTTACTATGTAAGGGGTTATAGTCCCCTTATGTAGGGTTGCCATATGTCCCTCATTATAAGGGATGACCCTTATTTGAGGGTTGAAAAGTTTATCTCTTATAAAGCTGGCAGGAGCCCTTTAGTAGAAGGGATTTAGTAGAAGGGAGGCTTTAAAAATACAATACATATGTTCATGATTTCTGTTGGTTGTCAAGCATAAAGTAACCAAGTAGAGAGCTTTGGAAACAATAACCACAACTGGAGTTTATCATATTAAAAAACCCTTGACTTACTCCTTGCATTTTACAGCTGATTATGGGATACAGTTGGGTATTATCTCAGGGAAAATGCTGCTGATGCCACCACCCAACTGCATCCCGCCTAAAACCCAGGAGTTTAACACACGGGAGGAATGTCTCTTAATTTAGAATGAAAAGAAAATGGGGCCAGAATGCATTCACGTGAATTTGCTAGTTGAGAAAAAGAGAGAGAGAGAGAGAGCAGAGACTGAAACAGGGAGCTGTTTAAGGATCCCTGGTTAGAGAGGAAAGTGGGCACTTCTTTTAGGAAATTTATAAGCAGTATTAACTTATTGCCCCGTATATGAGTCTACCCATGATTTGGAGTTCATTTTGGGGCATAAATTTCTCAACTTATAGTCGAGTATATATGGTACATTCTATAACTTACAATTAGTGGTTCTTGAACTAACGAACTAGCTAAATACATTTCAAAGGAAGGTTGGAAAGAGAAGCAACTAAAATCAATAATCTGCAATAGTTGATTTCCTATCTCTTTTTTTTATTACAGGTCTGTGGCTCTTGATACTTTCTTTACTCAGAGCAGCAGAAACTCATGATATGGATGACACTCCAGTTAGTGTACCTTTGGGTTTACAAGGACCCCCTGGCTTGCAAGGTCCCCCTGGTCCCCCAGGAGAAAAGGGGGATACAGGAGATGTTGGGGAAGCAGGTATGCATTTTCATTCAATTCAATGTGTTTTTCTCCTTTCCCCTGCAAAGCTGATAAACATTTGTGTGTGTGTTTATTTAGGATTTAATTATAGAACAGCCCAAAGCTAGAGTATTTCAAATGCAGGTACAGTTGGGAGCCAGGGTACATAAGAAAAAGTCATATTTTATTCAGAGTTGCACATTGCCTTCTCCTCTCAAAGGTGCACAGTAAAATAAAAAAACAAAAACAAAAACTTGGAGATATCAAATGTCTGCCTCATGCAGCTAGCAACTGGAACTTGTTCATAGTAACATATTTTATTTGCTAGTTGCTATAGACCATGATGGGTGAAAGGACATGCACAATCCCTAAGGCCATTATTCTGCTTCCCCTGTCCTCCCCATTTTAATTTTTTTTAAATTGAAAATGACCCCCATGCTCCTTGGAGCAGCATAGTTATCCATCGCTTGTTGCAATCTTTTAACTAGAGATATCAGGAATGGAATCTGGAACTTAACAGCAGCATCAGCAGCAGCAACAACAATAATTTAATTCTTACCTTCCTCTCCCCACGGATTGAGGCAGGGAAGAACAACAATTAACAGACACACCACATCAATTAAAACTTATCAGTTAAAATATACATCAATTTAAAAGGGCATACATACAATTTAAAAGGACAAGACACATTTTAAAACAATCCACATTTAAAACCCATAATTTAAAATTCACAATTTAAAAATTATCTAGGTAAGCCTGCCAGCAGATATTAGTCTTCAGTGCTGTTTTCAATTCAAACAGCATATTCAGCTGTTGAATCTTTTCTGGCAGGTCCTTCCACAATCTAGGAATGGCTGAAGAAAAATTCTTCTGGCTGACAGTTACCAACCTAGTCCTGGCTGACTGAAGTAAATGCCCACTAGAGGATTTGAGTGTATGGGGCAGATTACATGATCCTGTAGATAACCTGGAACCAAACCATGTAGGGCTTTAAAGGTAATGACCAACACTTTGTACTTTGCCCTAATTGTCCTAATTGGAAACTAACTGGCATCCAGGAAGTGATTTTAATACTGATGTATCATAAAATCATAGAATTGTAGAGTTGGAAGGGCCATCCAGTCCAACCCCCTGCCATGCAGGAATTCACAGGTTACCAGCACATGCACTACCATCTTTAGGTCCTCCAGCTCTAGAAAGGGGTGCAGATAGGACATCAGCCAAAGCTGAAAGTAAGCACTCCTGGCCATTGCATCTATCTGAACTGTCATTTATACTCCGCTTTTTGTTAAAACAATAACGTTTTATTTTTATTTTTGTTAAAAAGTCATTTGGAGTGACCGATACAGAAACCCTCCCAAGCTGCAAACACAGTCTTTCACGGGGAGTGTAACCCCATCCAGGACTCGTTGATACACATACAAACCCAGATTAGGACCTTAGGCAGCTCGGTCTTGTTTGGATTCAGCTTCAATTTGTTTTTTCTCATCCAGCCTATTACCTTCTCCAAGCATTCATTCAGAGAAGACATAGTGCCCTTAGCTGAGGCTGTTTTTGAAAACATGGAGAAATATATTTAGGTGTCGTCAGCATACTGTGGGTGATGTCACCCAGAGGTTTCATGTAGGTGTTGAATAGCATTGACGATAGAATGGCACCTTGTGGTTTGCCATATAACAGCCTCCCCCCCCCTTTTTTTTCCTTTTTTTTGAAGAGCAGCTATCCCCAAGCACCACCATTTGGAACCTGCCTGAGAGATAGGACTGGAACCACTGAAGCACAGTGCCTCCAGATCCCCCAGCCTATTTGTTTAGTTTAAGGGTTTTTTTTCCTGTTGAAGTTCTCTAGGTGTTTGTGGATTTCAATGGCTTCCCTGGGCATTCTGACCTGGGCTGTGTTTTTTTTAAATTATTATTTTGACCTGGGCTGTTTTTGTGGCCTTTAGGATCCTCTAGCATGTCACACACACACACAAACAGAGAGAGAGTATATTTTTTTGCCAGAGCAAATGTGGGAGAGAAGCAGTGTGGTCTCCAAGTTATGTTAGAGGGCTGATACAGCCCTCTAGTCTTCCAAAGTTACCCACTTTTGAACTACACAGACACAGGGGGCTGCCATGGAGTGAAGGGTGTCTCTGAGAAACATTTGAAAGGCTTCTCAGTACCCCTGATACATTATTGCTATTCCTACTGACTCATGCTCTGTGTCTTGTTTTTCAAATCCTCAAGGACCTCTTGGGTTCTTAAGAGCAACTGGATCAATAGGATACATCAGCTGATGAGGACTATCGGGAACACGCAGTGACCTTATGGTGGGCCTGCTTCAGCATTCTTTCAATTTAACATTCTCCTTTTTTTGTTTTAGGTTCTAGAGGGGAATCAGGCCCAAGAGGCCCTCCAGGACCTTTGGGATCCCGCGGACCTCCAGGAATGCAAGGAAAGCCAGGCCCCCCTGGATTATGCCATCCACAACAGAAATCTGCTTTTGCTGTTGAACTGGGGCAAAATTATCAAGACCCCAACCAGCCCATTGTGTTCCATAAGACACTATACAATGAACAGCAACATTTTGATGAGGCTTCAGGAATCTTTACCTGCCAAATCCCCGGAGTCTATTTTTTTAGCTACAACCTAGAGGCAAACCTGAATGCACATATTATACTGGTAGATAATGGCACTGAGGTGATAGGCTCTTATCAGAATGTGACAGGTACATGTGAAAATGTCTCAGGCAGTATGATCCTTAAATTGGATAAAGGAGAAAATGTGTGGTTAGAAGCAAAACAGGATTATAATGGGGTAACCCAAAGAATTCATTTTATGGGGTACCTTATTTTTAAATCCTAGAATCAATATAAAGAACCTGGGTAGAAAGTGTGGAGCTATTTATCTGGCAAGCTGTCTTGCAGGTCTGGTTTTGGGGACAGTATGCTGTGAAGTTACTAAGGCTACCATAGAAAACTATCTATGTGGAAGTAATACTTGTTATGTACATACTTTAAAAACATTGTTTGGTGCATAAGTTGGCACCCTTCCATTCATTACAATACCTGTATTAGACTAATGGTTTCCATATTTTCAGTGAAAAGAGATTGCTCATTTGATGGGAAATGTATACCTCACAAGTGCTTCCAAAACATTTGTATGAATATCAAGTTGCTATTTCTACTAAAATCACAAATGCCCCAAAATAAAATGATTCCTCTGAAATTCAAGATAGTTTGGCAAGTACATCATGGGACTTGGTGTGGTTGTTTTTTTTTTAAATAAAGAGATTGAAAAAGAAACTTGCATCTCAAGATGCTGCACAGTGAGCAGAACTAAGAAATAAATTATCTTTCAAAGTTAAAACAGCTAGAGAGGACTATTCTGAAGGGGTGATAGTGGCAGAGATTTTGATTCTTTCTGTTTTAGATTTTGAATGAATAAGTGTGTTGTTGCCATTGGAGCCTAAACAGTGTTAGTGTTCCCCTACAAGTAAAATATATTATGTGGTCTGCCAGGATTCAGCCTGATCCTGGCCCTGGGATTTTGGCCTGTGTCATCGGGGAGAACACAGGATTTTTTGACCTGTGGAGACAGTCCCATAGAGAACACACAGGTTTCAGGAAAAGTCTAAACAGGAAATAAAGTATGAACATACAAAATTTCAAAACATATTATACAAAAGCAGAACAGGGCAAGTGTTGGGAATAAGCGTAAACAAATAGTGCCAGTGGCATGGTATATACTGTATTCGTCTTCCTGAACTGGGCAGGGAGTGGTTTCCATAATAGCATTATTAGGTAATTATTGAATTACAGTATCTCCCTTTTTATGGACCCCCCCCCCACACACACACACTAGTCAAGGAGCAGGGAGCAGAGCAAACAGGGTCATGTAAATGAGAATGTCGTTATATTTCAAGTGCAAGGAAGCAAACACAGGAATTAACACTACTGAAATGCAAATGGAGTGATGATGTGAAAGACTGCACTGCCATTCCACTACCTTTCCAAGTACTGCATAGGAGAAGCAGTTTTCAAATGGAACAATCCAAAACAACTGACTAGTATGATATGCAGTGAGAGAGAGAGAGAGTATGCCTTAGGGTTACCAAAAAAATAAAATAAATGACTTGAAGGCACAAAGAAACAACACATGATATAAAGCTCCTCTCCCCTTTCTTACAGTGTGTCACAACAATCCTGCAGATTTTTTCTAGTTCAGCCAATGAAATAAACAAGCCAAATTTGTCCATGATGAAATAGTTTGAATAAGTTATTATTCAACCCAGCACCTGAACTTTTAGTTACAGGAACCTGATGTCATAACTGCTTTTTCTTCTTGGGAAAAGGAATTCAGAGAGTTTGTGTATTCAAGGGCATCACCCTAAGGGTAAATATTAGGAAAGAGAAAATATTGGGAAATTCCTTTCTAAATAGATATATAAATTATGATGGCCAATTTAAATAAATTATGCAAAGGAGTATGTGCATTTATCCTACAAAGCTGTTTAGTCATATGTGGACTTCAGAGTAATCTGCCTATGGACCCAAAACATACAAGAAATAGCAGGGAGACAAAAACAAGAGAATTAAAAGATTTATCTCCTTCACAAAGCCAAGATGATGGTGGGAATACTTCAGTCTCACAGCTTCTTTTGGCCAGGTTTGTGTTTCTTTTTGTTCAGGGGTTTTATTCTCTTTCCAAAGCAATCATGCTGTTCAAATCTAGTGCTGATCAGCTGGTATTTTATTCAAAACCAATAAAAGGAATCCCAATAGTTAACTGTTCTGTTTGTGCATTTGCAATGGCTGATTTTATTACAATGTTAGATGCTCTGAGAGCTTGCTTATAAGCACGGAGAAAGTTTTATACAAATATATATATACATGCACACACATCCTTTAGTGTGTGTGTTCTTGAAGAAATAATATATATCACAAACCCATACATGCCCAGCTGATCTGTCCCTTCAAGGGTAAATCCTATATCCTTTTGTACATCTGCCCATATCTAAGTGAATTATTGGTTCATCTATGAGCAATAATATCTAAAAGTATATCCAATAGCCACTAAAACTTTGACTAAGTAAAATAAGGTTTATCACTGAGATTCCACTAAATTTCCAACCAAGAATAACATAGGGCTTGAAATTGTAACATAGTGACTTAAATCATATTGTTAGCCCACAGCTAAACATAATTAGATGTGTGTGTATCCTGGAGCATTCTTAATGATTCCTTCAAGAATGTAAACTGATGGCAAGCACAGAATTGCTATCATTAAGCTCTGGTGAGCATATGCACCTTCCATAAATAAATAACCCAAGATTGCTTTTGTAGGATGTGATGGCTCTGTGGCTCATAAGCTTTGGCACACAGAGGTCCCAGATTCAATCCCCAGCATCTTCAGGTAAGGAATGAGGAAAAATCCTTTCTAGAACTCTGGAGAGCTTCAGCATGTCAGTGACAACAATCATGGGGTAAATGGGCCCATGGTCTGAGTCAATATAAACCTGCTTCCTATGCTCCTATACTTATTTGAATTATAAAGCACACAGCTCATCTATGTCTTAACTGAACAGATCATTAGTGTGCACTCTGTTTTTTTAACAGCTGAAAATAAGAGTCACACTCTATGTTATTATACATAGTTCTAAAGCAAAGAGATTTTCAAAATGATTGGCCAAGATTCTGCACCAGAGTTTACATTGTGTAAATTTATGCATCCTGAGCTACATTGCACAAGTGCAAGAAAACTCTATTAGTGAATTGTGAAGTTACATCTCAGAGAAGTGGCAAGAGTGCTTCAATATACATCAAGCATATCTGATGCACATTGAGCTCTTCTGATGTGTACTGGGCACTTCTATGGTCATTGGGTTTTTTTCTAATACTCACTGAATACTTCTGATGTGCATTGGGTTTATCTAGATAATAAATCTGAATGTGAATCTGGAATTTCAAGTTTAAATAGTTTCCTAGCACTTAGTTCATACACACATCGTTTATCACACTGGGGCCAATTTCGACATTAAAGAGATATTAAAGTGCATTTAAAGCATCCCACAAATAAAACAGAAATGGAGAAAAATTGCACAAATTGTCATTGAAATCCCAAAATAAAAAGATGCACAGTAATGCTTCTTTGTGACCACTTTAATGGCGGGTTTCGTGCGATGTCATGTGAAATCGTTTTGCGTAATTACACTATTTTTCCAGGGTATTCGTGAGATAAACCCCCAATCTCCTTCGTGTAATAAATTCCATAGCAATTTAATGGTGAACATTGTACTTTATTTTTAAAAAATTGCCACTAGTAAAGAGTGAATTACTTCCAAGCTTATGAGAGCTCAAGGTACAATACAGAAGAAATATCTTGTGATGTTAAGAAAAGAAGTCAAATTACATAGTAATAATTGAATGGAAGTCATTGAGCACAATTTAAGTCTTACCAAACCTTAAATTTTAACCCACCTAAAAGTACACCAGCTCTCTGGTTCAAAGCATGCTTGAGTTGCAATCCTAAACATACTCAACAGAAAAATAATCTGCACTGAAAACAGTAGGATTTACAGTAGGATTGGACTACATTCGAAATTGAACAGCAATTTAAAATAAACCTCTACAAAGAACACTGACGGCAACCTTTCTAAAGCAGAGTACAGTACCAAGAAACAGGTCTTATGGTCAGATGCAGGTTAGGAGAATCAACCTAATGCCCCATAAACAACAACAATCTGAGTTTAAAATCCAAATGGAGAATTGTAAAAAATAAAGAAAAATGTTTTAGAATAGAAATAAATTATAAAACTATGTTGCAAAATAACCAAACACAATGGTGTCTGCATATTTTGTCTTGTATCTCAACTTCCAGAAGGGATGGAGACTTGGAAATCCTGAAATCCAGGCCATCTGATACTATAAATGAGCACTGAGTTTCACTGTTTAAAACTACCCAAAACAGGTAATGTGGAACTTTTAGGCTCAGAGTTTAGGAAATGTAAAATCTGGCATGTTCTCCATAGTACCCTGCCATTTAATACTCAAGACCTAACCACTATACCAACAGCTTATTTGTCCCTTCATTTCAGAATCCAGGCAGATTAAGAAATCTCCAGCCTAAGAGAAAACAGCAAGGCATGCTTTGTGATTTTAACTATGAACCAGGGTTTTCTTGACCAAATATTTATTCTATCCTGTGGTCCTGTAGCCTCTTTCTTTCCATCAAACCAGTGTCCAAATTAAAACAAATGAACAGAGACAGCTGGCTCATTCATCTGAAAGTGGAATCAAGTGGCAATGAAGAAGATGACTTAATTCAAGACAGATTTGATTAAAACTGCTATCAAAAAGTTATTTTTTTCTTATTTGTCTTGCTATAGGAATCTGGATTTTGATCATAGTTTTGCTTAGAACAGCAAAATCAGAAAAAGGGGGCTTCTCACTGCCAGGGCCAATTGGACCTCCTGGGCCTCCTGGACCCCCTGGACCCCAAGGGGAAAGGGGAAACCCTGGGCCACCAGGTATGTTCTCAGGTCAAATTCATAGCAAATATTTTTTTGGGGGGGGATGGAGGTGGGAATCCTAACTCAGGTAACTCTGGATCCAAAACACACTGCAGAAATAATCTAGTTGGAGACCAGTTTTACTGTCTTGGCTCAATGTGAGAGAATTCTGGGAACTATAGTTGTGTGAGACATTTAATCCTCTCTGACAGAGAGCTCTGGTGCAACAATGAATTACAATTCCCAGAATTCCCTAGCACTGAGCCAGGGAAATTGAAGTGGTCTCAAACTGGATTATTTCTGCAGTGAAGATGCAGTCTAGGGACTTTTTCACACTTCCTCCAGTCCCCAACTTGGTCTCAAATTTGGAAGTTAGACTGATTTTATCACATGGACATTTTTCTCAAAATGGCTTCCCATTGCCTCCACTGCTGAATTCAGGCCCCGTAAGTCATTTCAGTGGCCATTTTTTTCAAATTGGAAGCTCCGGAATTGAAAAAAAAAAATGGCTGCCAAAGAAACTTATGGGGCCCAAATTCAGCACTGAAGGCAATGGGAAGCCATTTTGAGAGAAAAGTCCATGTGATAAAATCAGCCTAACTTCCAAATTTGAGCCCAATTCAGAAGAGGTAAGTTGGGGACTGGAGGTGGTAGGTTTGAGGCTTTACCATGCCATAAAGGAGATTGCAGCAACCATATCTAACAAAAGGTGTTGGAAGCAGTGTGTTTTGGACTTCTGACTCTGGAGTGCAGAAGTATTCCACCAAGAATGATGTTGTGCTGGCACTCTGTGTGTGCGTGTGTGTGTGCATGCATGCACGTGTTGCAAAAGTAGTCAGTGCCATCCCCGCCCTGGTGTCACCTGGTGTGGGGGTGGGGTATCCGGGGCAGGGCTTCAGGGGGGCAGCATCCAAAAGGGTGCACTTATCCTTTCTCTTTGCTTCTGCTGTGGTGCCACTCTGTTCACGAATACAGCAGAACCACAGCAGAAAAGGTGGGACAGCCATACTCAGCCCTCTCCTTTGCTGCTACAGTGCCATTCTCCTTCATCAGAAGAGCAGCTCCATGACAGCAAGTCCCTTCGCTACCATGGTGCCATTCCCAGTGGAGGTTAGGGGGGCTGCTCTTGCCCCCGTCTCCTTCATTGCCACAGCACTGTTCTGCTCATGAGTAGAGTGGCACTGTGGCAGTGACATCAGGAAGGGTGTGCTCGCCCCTCCTCACCTCACAGCAGGGAAGGGCCTGATCAAGTGTCACTCCTCTTCTCAGGTGTCACCTGATGCAGGCTGCACCCCCTTTACTTCCCTAGTGATGCCACCGGGAGTGGTTACTCAGTGTTCTGCAATGGGAGTATCTTCTTTAGTGGCATCTGTATTAAGAGGCTGTAAATTGATCTTAAACACAAATCAACTCTATGCTGTTTCACTCATTTTGCTGCTCTTCCTGCTAAATATATTTTTCTCCTCTTGATTTTTGTCAAAGGCATTTGTGGGTTTCGTGGATTCAGGGGGCCTCCAGGAATGAAAGGACCTTTTGGAAACACTGGTGAACGTGGAACACCAGGACCCCCTGGGCTTCCTGCAACAGAGCAAACAAAACAGAAATCTGCCTTTGCTGCAAAACTGGGCAAAAGCTACCTCGAACCTAACCAGCCCATTGTGTTCCAAGACATTCTATACAATGAACAGCAACATTTTAATGTGAGTTCAGGAATCTTCACCTGTCAGATCCCTGGGATCTATTATTGTGCACACAACCTGGAGGCAAACTTGAATTCACATATTATACTGGCAAGAAATGATGCAGAGGTGAAAACATCTTATAAAGTTACTTCAGATTCTTATGAAAGCTTTTTAAGGAGTGTAGTTCTTAAGTTGAAAAAAAGAGACAGGGTGTGGGTAGAGGCAAAGAAAGATCAAAATATTATGACAGAGAGAAGTTTCTTTGTGTGCTATCTCATGTCTGACCCTTAAGACTTTGCAGTTATATATATAAAAAAAACCCTTGGAAATGCTCCTTTTGGACTACAAGGTCCAGAACCCCCTAATCCAGATGAGTTTCTGGGAGTTGTAGTCCCCCAAATTAATTTTCCATGCTTGGACTCAGTGCTACAAATATTTAGCTAGCTTTTAAGAGCAGTACACTGGGTTTACTGGTTTGTGGAAAAAGTTCCTTGAAGCACTAGCTGTCTGTATGATCCTGCTGTCTGACAATTAACTACAGTGAGTCCAAGTGCAAATGAGGTAGAAAGGAAGAAATTAGATTGAGGACAAGTTGATTTTGCAGCAAAAACAATTATTTCTTTATTAAATAATTGTTTAATATTAGTAGATACCAAAAGAACAGTCTATGCTCAACCCCTCTTTCTCTCTGTGTGTGCATCTGTGTGAGTCTGTGCGTATCTGTCTCTGTGGCCCGAAGCAGAACGACAAAATAAAGCACCTTCTGCTTTGGGGATGTGCCATTCAAACAATGCATGCCCCTGAAGTTGCTGGAAGTCGCTCTGGGACTGGCTAATACAGTCCAAAGCCAGTCCCAAAAGAAGTGGCAAAAAGCCTTTCCTGCTGACAGCCCATTTATGACCATGGCAGTGGCTGGCTTTGGGACCACAGCATCTGGTTGCTGTGGTTCCAGAACAATCATGGTCAGAGCAGCCACAGATAACTCCATTTGGCCTGTCTCCTTCACCCTGTGTCTCCATATCCGTGTTTGTGTGACAGTGTGTGTCTGTGTGTATCTTGCTCTCGCTTTTGCCTACATTTAAACTTTTCCCAACTTGGGGGCTGTCACATGGAGCGACAAAACATGCCCTCAACTTCCCAAAAGTAAAAAGATGTCATTTTTGTCCACTATCTGTTCATTTTATTTTTATGTTATTGCTGTTTGGAAGAAACATTGTCTGAAAAACCTCTCGCATTTGTGCTTTTTTTCCTACTTTTCAATCCTGTTTCTGAGTGGAATTCATCTAGAGTGATAAGGTCCTGTGTCTGAAATGATTCACAGCGATTCTAGTGAAATGTGACAATGAGTAAGTCATTAGAAGTTCTTCTATGGATTTTCCACACATTTGTCATTTCAGTATCATAAATGAGGGGAAACATTCCACCTTGGAGTCTGCATGGGTGAAAAGTGGCAAATAAATAAGCTAATAAACAAACAAATATTTTTATAGTTACAGTTGACCCTCTTCATCCACAGATCCTTTATTCGTGGATTCAACTATCCACTGTTTGAAAATATTTTTTTAAAATATAAATTCCCCAAAGCAAATCTTGATTTTGCCTTTTTGTATAAGGGGACACCATTTTGCCACACCATTGTATTTAAGGAGACTTGAGCAGCCATGGATTTTGGTATCCATGGTGGGTCTTGGAAGCAAACTCCAGTGGACACCATGGGCCCTCTGTATTTCTGGCATTTTAGCATCACACATCTACCTGTTGCCATGCCCAGTTAGCAATTCCTTATTAGTCCCCCTTTTAAAGAAACAGATACATTTTTATACTTTATACTTTATAATGCATACTTTCTGACCAAATACAAAATGGTTCCTCTGTCTCACTGAACAAGAGTAGCCAATAAACATTTTGATTAAGAATCTTGGCTTCACACACAGGTGTGAGTCCTGGCAATTCAAAACTGGTCTCCATTCCCAGCCTTATTTGTTTATTTATGTTTTTAAATTTTGTATTTTAATATAATTTTATACTGTTTAAATTAAATAATTTTAATTGTTTTTGTAACTGTATTGGTAAGTTTTCAATCAATTTTATCTGTGAGTCAACTTGGGTCTCACTCTGGTAGAAAGGAGATATATATGGCTATGGGTTATATGGTTATGACTTGTAAAGCCATCTAGATTATTTGAGAGACCATATCTCCCTATACAAACTTGCTAGAGCCCTAAGATCCTCTGGAGAGCGCTTTCTATCTCTCCACCACCACAGGCTTGCCTGGTGAGTACAAGAGACAAAGCCTTCTTGGTGGCTGTCCCTGCCCTCTGGAATACCCTTCCACGAGAACCAAGGCTGGCCCCATCTTTGCTTGCCTTTCATCGGTGGGCAAAAATGGCTCTGTTCAGGCAGGCTTTTAATGTCTAGTCATGGGATGGATTTTATATGGGATTGGTATTATGATTTTATTGTGGTTTTAATGTTTGTAATTTTATATTGTTTTTAGCTGATGTTTTAATTGTTTTAGTGCAATGTGTTTTTAGAATTGTTATTGTGAGCCACCTTGGGTCTCTTCGGGGAGAAAGGCAGGATAGAAATTAAATAAATGAATAAATAAAATAAAATGTAAACCAAGAAGTTTATCGCATGAGGGAAAAAACGTTCCCCGATGCGTTCTAACGAGCATGAGCGCGGATACTAAGTAGATTGTCCCCCACAAAAGCTTCTCACCAAGGTCTTAAGGACTGCTCCTGAGGGAAATAGAACTGATCTCTTTTTAACTATTACAACCACTCAAGAGAACCAAAGAAGACAAAGAACACTGTTGGGAGAACTGTGTGATCTGTCTCAGGCACTTTAAAAATAATTCTATATTTATGTTAATCCACAATATTAGAAGTACTTTCACTTGGTCATTGGGCTAAAAGTCCAGTCTTTCCACCAGAGGATAAAAATATATAAATCAGATATTAGGAATGGGAATGCACAAAAGCCTGTTGCAGAACAGTTCAGTCTTCCTGGACATGCCATCTCTGACCTTACACCAGTGATCCTTGAACAACAACAACAACAACAGCAACACCAAAAACCTACAACAGAAGACTGGAAAAGAAACAGCTGAAACTCCAATTCATCAACAGTGGGTTGAACAGAGACAATGGCTTCCTGGCATACTACACACTACTTCCTGGTACACAACATTATAACACTACATCCCAGCCCCATGAGGAAGCTTTTAGCCAGTTTATCACATCTCCTTTCTGTTTCTCAGCCTGCACACACCACATTCCAAAACTCTCTCCACCATTTATTGGCTCACCTATCCACCCTGGCTTAAGGCAACATCTTTCCTCCTGCCTTTGTCCTTCAATGACCATGGTTAAAAAATGGACTTATCACCTCATCACAATACCCACATTTTTTTTTATTTCTATGGGTCTGATTATAGGATCCATCCTGGGCACCAGTTCACTCCATACTCACTCCAGTTCACTCTATACTTCTAAGCCAAATCTATAGAAGCTTATGCTACAACTTACTTTGCACAATTAATCTCAAAGGTGCTACAGAATACTGATATTCTACACTAATATGACTATGGGCATGTACACACAGGCCCAAAGGCCTGCACTCCCCCCAGCTTCACACCATCCTGTCCACACAGGCCATTTGCTCCAAACTAGGATAAAGGAGACTGGATGCGGGTCCAGTGGATCCAGTCTGACCCAGGCTCAAAGGGGCCTTTACCTGGTCTAAAAAACACCAGCTGTTCTCTGTGGAGTTTCTAAGAAACTTCATGGTGACAGTTGGCAGACCAGATGGCTTTGCATGGCCCATATCTGCCTCTGCCATCATGTCTGCTGATAAAACCCCTGCTGTGGCCTGTGACATTGGATGGGGGGGGTGTGTGTCTGGCCATGTGGGTATAGCCAGGTGCCCCATTTCTGCCTTTACAGGCCATCTCAGCAGGTTTGGGGTGTACAATGGCCCAGTAGCAGGTGGGCATATAAACACCTGCCCATTACCACAGGGACTGACTAGGGACAGGACTTGAGGTAGGATGGTACAGGCTTGGTCCATGCTATCCTGCCTATCTGATTAAGGCACATTTCTCTGAATTCTGCCAACATAAATTATTGTGCAACAGAGGATTGTTGAAGAAGTTGCATTTCCTCTCAATAATTTAACTAAAATACACAAAGAAAATAATTAATTTTGAAAAGTATTTATTGTTGCTCGTCTTTGTATGCAGGGGAAATGTTAAGAAGACCATGGAAAAGAGGCCCATTGTTTCATCTGAATGAACACTGCCAAACTATTACTACATAAAATGTTACTCATTAATTTGTACATGTTTCTGCATTAATAAAAGTTAATAACTGTTTTTAAGAAAATCAATATTAGACCACAACAGGGTATAATAGTTAAAGATCAATTTACTTGCCCATGACTAGACCCCATAGTTTTCAAAAACAGAACTGTAAATATAGACAGCCCAAAGTGACTTGTCTGTTGAAATATGGTTTGTCTTAATTTAATGGGTCAAAGGGGTGCTGCATTCTATGGCAATATTGTTTAACTTCTTCTCTCCCAACTGCTTTTTCTTCAGAGCAGTTTTACTTTTTTTAACAACTTGACACAACTTCCTAGATTTAGTAGGTGCAGTTGATTATATAAACAAGTTGCATTTTTCTCCTGTGTAAAGTGTATTTTTAAAAATTTCAACCAGTTATTACAAGTTTCCATCTAGACCAATATCAGAATTTTCATTTTCCAGAAATGGATTTAGATACAATCTGTGTTGGGGTTTTTTTTTTTGGGGGGGGGGGGTGTTAATAAGTTAACAAGTCAGGAGATAAGGAGTCAATAAGGTAAGGAGTTAATAAGTAAGAGAATGAATGCTTGGAAATTCCTTCCTTGTTCAATAAGTATTATGACTATCAGTAAAAAAAAGAACAGATAACAGGGTATGTGAATGTATTTAAGTGCAGTAGGTGTTGGAAGATATTTGGAACTTGAGAAGATCCTTTACTTGGGAGGAAACAGGACTTCAAGCGCCAGATCATTTCCAAAAGCTTGTGATGCTGCTGCTACCATCTCAGTATTATAGCCACTTATGGAAAGGTTTGATTCTTTTCTTTTTCCTGATAATTGGTCTAATTCTCTTAGCTTATAGTGCTTGATTTTATTGCATTATTAGAGATGTTTTGACAATGAAACCATGACAGAAACTCTTTAAATAGAAATCCCAAGTGCAGGTATTTATAAAAATACATATAATATATATAAAAAAATACATATAATATAAATACAGGTTGAGTACCTGTACCCTGCATGACTGACATTATGATATTTTTGTTTTCTGATGTTTCAATGTACAAAATTTGGTTACTTACACAAAAATATTAACAAATATTATATAAAAACACCTTCAGACTATGAGTATAAGGTGTATATAAAACATAAATGAATTTTATGTTTAGACTTGGGTCACATCTCCAAGATATCTCATTATGTATATGAAAATAATCCAAAATCTGAAAAAATCTGAAATCCAAAACATTTCTGGTCCCAAGCATTTTGAGTAAGAGGGATGCAACCCGTAGTATAAATATAGCATTCATATATAATGTGAATTACAATTTAAAACTTCCAAATTTGGTAACCATCATATCATCTTCTGATAGCAAAATCTGCAATTGAATTATGTGCGGTCTGGAGAAGTACCTTCTTATATCCATTGGTAATTTCCTGCCACTTAGCTTCCAGGAATGGCCCTAAGAGGGAGAAATATTCTGTTTATCACTTAGCGGATACAACATCATCATGGGAATCAAATATCATAGAACACACCCATCAGAAGTTTAATTTCTGCACATATTATTTCACACATTCATTTTCCTTTCACCGTTAGGCAGGCAAGCTGATGCTTTTAGTCTCTTTTATAATGACTTATAAAATGCTTAAGTCATTTGCTTTCTGTTTCTATTGTTGTAGGTGTCTGGGGTTTAATAGTTTTTTTGATGTCAAGTGCAGAGGTTCAAGAGAGACACAATTTTCCATGTTGTGTACCAGGACCTCAAGGTCCTCCTGGACTCAATGGAAACCCTGGTCAGAATGGGTTCAATGGAGAAAAAGGGGAGAAGGGGGACCCTGGAGAACAAGGTATGTTTCAGGACCAATTTAATAAGAAAGCTGCTTTCAAGACCTTCAAGTGATTTCTGCATCCATTTTTCATGGGTACAATACCCCAAATGCCCCAATGCTTTCTACTAGACATGTGGAGAACCATATAGGATCATCTCTTTTTTGGCCTTTACTAACAGCCCTCATCTGAATGAATCTTGCCAAGAAAACCCATGGAAGAATTGCTGTAAGTCAAAATTACTTGAAGGCACACAATAACAACAACAATTCAGCTTTTAGGCTTGTTTAGTAACAAGGTGTCTTCCAGGTTATTTTCTCATTCACAAAATGCCTGTGTTGAACATATAAACAGGTAAGACCTCTGGTGGCGCAGTGGTTAAATGCCTATACTGCAGCCACTCTCTCACAAACCACAAGGTTGTGAGTTCAGTACCAGCCAGGGGCTCAGGGTCGACTCAGCCCTGCATCCTTCTAAGGTCACTAAAATGAATACCCAGTTTGTTTGGGGCAATTGGCTTACATACTGTAAACTGATTAGGGAATGCATAACTGTGATGATAAGCAGTATAGAAATGTACTTGCTATTGATATATGAGCTCATCCAGGGGCAAAACCTGTCCTTTCCTGAAGGGAACAATTTTAGTAAAGGAAAAATTAAGAACATTTATTATTTTTTATTAAGGTATGCAGCAGGGTGGTACAGCCCTCTAAAGCCAGGGATAAATGTGTGGCCCCTCACACATCAGGTGGTTGCTCACTGCTGCACAGGGATATGCTGCAATATGTGGAAAGACATTAATTGGATTTCTTATTATCTTAGCAGTGACACAGTTAAGTCATTTTAAAATGGGCTCAGAATGTAATCATTTTATTGGGGGCCTTCCTCTACAGTATGAAATATATGTGGTTAGGTGTGCCCTGCTGCCTTGGAAATGCTTTTCTGACATGTGTCCAGGTGACATCACCTTATATTAGAAAATACTTCTAGGGAAAAGACAATCTCAGCCACATCTGTTTATTTTTCAAAATCGTTTGGAACCTTTGCAGACTAGATCCTCAGGGCAGAAGTACTGGGTTGAATGCATGGAGGGGCATTCATAGAATTAATTCTCTTTCTTTGTATTCTTTTAAAGTATTTTAAAAAACTTATCTTTTTAACTATATTTTTTCCTTTTCTTTTTTTCTGTGAGTAAGTGTAAATTGCCTTTATTTCAACACACACACACACACACATTCATTTATTCCAAATCTCTGCTGGAAATGTAACAAAGAAGTCAAAGTATGGGGTACAACTGATAACAATAGATGTAAGACATCTCCCTAAGCAATCATCAGAGTATGATCAAGATGGCAAACATTAATGAGGAAGAACACACAAGTTAGGAAAGGCTGCAACAGTTTGCTTTTGCCTGATTCTACTGGAAAGGGCAAGAAAACACCCATCCTCTCTTCTCCTCTTCCCATATATGCTGAGTTATTTGAGAGCAAACTTATTGTGCACTGAATTCAGTTTCCAGCTATTGAAGGAAGGTGAAGATGAAAAGTGGGAGAAGCAGAGAAAACAAAGAACATTTACAAAAAAAGCTGAAAAGTGGGATGACAGAAGATTAATCTGGACTGTCCCTACCAAAGTGGGACAGTTGGAGAATATGGATGCAGTTCAGTGCTTTTTCTCCTGAGCTATTCCGCCCCCCCCCCAAATTGTTTTTCAGGTGTTCCTGGATCTCGTGGTATCACAGGCTTCCCAGGAAAACAAGGACCAATCGGCCCAAAAGGTGAAAGTGGAGAAGCAGGCACTCCTGGCCTACCTGGGTTGTGCCAACCCCAACAGAAATCTGCTTTTGCTGCACATCTGGGAAAAAATTATCCAGCACCTAATGTGCCCATTGTGTTTCACAACATCATCTACAATGAACAGCAACACTTTAATGGAACTTCAGGAATCTTCACCTGCCAGATCTCAGGAGTCTATTTCTTTGGCTACAATATGGAGACAAATAATAATTCAAACATGATACTAGTGAAAAATGGTGAAGCAGTGATGGGATCCTACCAGATTACCCTAGATGGTTATGAAAATATGTCTGGAAGTACCATCCTTAGACTGGAGGAAGGTGATAAGGTGTGGTTAGAAGTAAAACCAGATTACAATGGACTCACTCACACTAGTTACTTTTTGGGCTATCTTCTCTTTGTGTTTTAGGTTATACAGCCTTTAGAGTCCTGATTCATTGTTATAGAATGTTTAAGAATTTAGTCCGCTGATTTTGTGACTCAGTTTATCCCTATTTAGATGTTTAGATCTCTCATGTGATCTGAGGAAAGCAGTAATATATATTCTGCTTCTACCACCTTCATTGTTTCTCTTTCAATGTGTTGGAGCTTGTAAGTCTGTTGCCCAGACTGTTCTATGTATTTAGAATCTCTACTTTAGAATCCTGATTGTTCAAGAGTTAGACAGATATTAGAATAACATATTGCAGATTTATAATTCATTTAGAAAGTTCAAATCTATTATGAAGGGTTTGAAGTGGGATAGTAGATTTTTATCATACTGCTTGTGTTAATTGGTTACCAAGTGCCAGAATGTTTCTGTTATCAGCAACAGTTTTGTGGGTAGCAAGTGTTAATAATGTAATTGTCACTGTCAATATTATCAGTAATTTCACCTTGACTACACTGTTCCTAGCTCAAACATGAATCACACACACACACACACACACACACACACACACACACACACACATCCCTATCTGAAATTAGGGTTAAAACTTGCATTGGAAAAGGTGGACTATAGGCCACAAAAATCCATGGTGTAATAACTTGGTTAGTCTTTAAAGTATCACAGGAATTATTGTTTTTGCTGCAACAGCTTAACAGGACTGCCCTATTAGAAGGTATTCAAGGATCTGCTATTGTATGAAGAACCTACACATGTAGTACAGGTGCAGACTAGGGCTGACATCCTGTTGGAGCTTTCCATTGTATAACCAGCCCTCTGTGCAAGTTTTTGGACATTTTCACAGTTTTGTTAATGAGGTTTCCATTACCTCCTTGTGCAAATACTTTCTCAGGTGATGCAACAGTCCACAGTTCTTCTGCTCTGTCTCCCCCTGCCATCTTGGTTTCCTCCAAAATTCTACATTATTGGCTCTCACCAGGATCTCAGCCAAGGATTGGCAAGAAACACATAACACCTATTTTGAAAAATCTTCACTGGCTGCCCACTTGCTTCCGAGTGCAATACAAGGTGTTGGTTATTACCTATAAAGCCCGACATGGCTTGGGCCCAAGTTACTTGAGGGACCGCATCTCCCCATACAATCCGCCCTGCACACTCAGAACATCCAGGAGATTCCATCTTCCAAATATGTCTCCACATCCCAGATGGCCTTTTCAGTGGCAGCCCCACGAATTTGGAATAGTCTCCCTACGGAGCTCCATCTCATGACCCCCCTAGAAACATTTAAAAAGAGGCTTAAAACCTTTCTTTTTTGCCAAGCCTTCCCCCCTGAGGAATGAAGTTGAGCGCTCTTGATGCCATTGATTCTCTGCCTTACCCTGTGAATGATTGTGTTTTATATAATTGTATTACTTGTTTTTATCTATTTTTATGAGATGTTTGCAATAGTTTTATAGTCTGTAAACCATTTTGATCTATGGAAAAATGGTATACAAATAAAATTATTATTATTATTATTATTATTATTATTATTATTATTATTATTATTAAATTGTATAGGAAAATCCCTATATGGATCGCACCACAGGAAGCCTTTTATAGAAGAGAAATTATGGGAAGGGAACATTGGCTAACGTATAAAATTTTGAGTAGAAAGATAAAAGGAAGAAGGGATTTGAAATCAATGGAGGAATTACAAAGAGAGGGTATAAAGATAAACTGGTTTAGCTACACACAATTAAGAGAAAGATATAAAGTAGATAGTGCAAATCAAGGATTTGAGGAAGAAGAAAGTGAACTAGATAAAATTTTACTTAATGGTAAGGAAAAATTGATTGGCAAAATTCATAAGGTTTTACTCAATTTGGATCAGGAAAGGGAAACAATTAAAAATATAGTGGTGCAATGTATGCAAAATATAGGGCACCCAATAGAACTCGAAAAATGAGGAAACATCTGGATTAAAATTTGGAAATACACAAAATCACAAAATATGAGGGGAAATTTTATAAAATGTATTTAAGATGGTATATCACCCTAGAAAAATTGGCAAAAAATTATAAGGGCTCAAATCTCTGCTGGAAATGTAACAAAGAACTGGGGCCATTTTACCACTGTTGGTGGTCATGTGGCAAAGCTAGACAATACTGGAAAGGAATAGGTAGAATAGTGGAAAGTATTCTGGATAAAAAAATTCAGCTAAAACCTGGATTTTTTTTGTTAAATATGTGAGATAAAAACAAATAGATAAAAAACAAGAAAAAATATGCTTCTACATGACCACCACGGCACGTATAAATTTCGTACAAAATTGGAAATTAAGTATAATTCCAGATATAAGAAAGTGGTTAGCAAAATTGTATGATGCATTAGAAATGGATATATTGTCTCAGAAACTGGCTTCTGAATCAACAGAAAAAATACAGAAAGAATGGGAACCAGTGTTAAAATATATGGAGTCCAGGAAAAACAATTGAGAAAGGAACAGCTGATGTGACCACAGTAACAGGTTGTTCAAAGGATGACGAATGGAGGGGAAAGGAAAGAGAGAATTTAGAGAGATAATTTTAGTCAAGGATAGAATCTTTTAGGTCTGATAGATTTTAGGTGTTAAATATATAACATAAGGAACAAAAGATTATAATTTAGATAAAAAGTTGTGATAACAGTAGCAAAGATATGAATAAAAATGTAAGATATTAGAAAAAGTAGAAAGGAAAACAAAAACAAATTAGAATAACAAAATATTTAGGAAATCCATAGATCAAGGAAAGGAGAAACTGTCGAGATTTGAGGAGGAAGTTGAGTAAGTGAGGAGTGTCAAATGAAGGTTAATGAATGTTATTTAGAAAGTGAGAGTGAGGATTGAAGTGGTATTAGTTTTGTAAAGAAGAATGAAAGAGGATGGGAAGACAGAGTGAGTAGGGAGAAGAGGGATTTGGTAAGTTGGATGATGTAAGAAGAAGGTATGTGAGAAGAAGAAGAGAAGATGAAAAGAAGAAAGAAAAAGGTCAGGATAAGTGTGATCAAGATGAGTGAAGAAAAATAAATAAGAGAAAATACAACTACATGACAAATACTAAAGATTAAAATGGACAGAGACTCAGACAATTCGCACATGACTTTTTTTCATGGGATATATGTAAACAACCAGTAAATGTAATAGTGGATGTTTTTATGTTATTTTAATTAATAAAATTATTTAAAAACTAATAAATAAATATTTTTTAAAAAAAGAAAGCCATTCAGAAAATCATTACATGGAATGTGGTAGAACTATACTTCAGGCGTGAGTAGAGACCTGAAAGACTGGAGGGACCTACTTGTCATTCAGCTTGGAATACCCAATCTCAAAAAGTCAGCGCACATTTTGTAAATTTCACTGCACAAATGTGCATGCTGAAACCTTCTTTCAGGACCTTTTTGTACCTGCCTTTTGGTGACAGGTAGTACATTTCTTAGAAATGTAACAAATCTCCTAATACAATTGTAGAGAAATTTCAGACAAAGCAACGCAACCAAGAGCTGACAAAACCAATGCCCCAAGACAAGGCAGTGACATTTAGTATGATCTAAAAGAACCAACATCTTCAGTTTTTTTCTGAGATGAATAAAATGACAGGAACCAAAGACCTGGCATTGATGTACAGCTGCAATGGATCTTTCCCCCTGGTAATATGTAGTCCTGGGAAAAAATGGATTTTGCATCTTTTGATGGGTGTCCCATGCTTGACAGTGGCTTGCCATTTTCTCAGGCTCCTGGGGTGATTATTTTGATGAAGTGTTTTCATAAATCAGACACCTGCTGGGATCTAATTGACATAAAGGCTCTGAAGAAAAGGCAGACGAAACCTGCACTGCCCACATGAGCTGAAAATATATGAGACCTGCTTACATGCTTAGGTGAAAAATGGGAGAATAATGACAAGAGCGTTACAAGGGATTTGACATATAGTTTGATACATTTAAAAATCCTGGCAAATGTGCCTTCAAATGTCTAAGAAATATGAGAAACGTACTATATGCTAACAACTACCTCCTTGCTACAACCAGCAACTTTATTCTTCTGTGGAAAGCAAAGTCCTCTCTCCCCTCCCCCTTGCCTTCTTACCATTCATCAGTCAATTGAGGAAATTCATGGAGAGGGCCTGGAGAAATACACCCCTGGCTCTCCATTTTACATCTTACTGTACTCCCTTTTTCAAAAAGGCTGTTTTACATTATTGGCCAATCAGATGACCTAATTTATGAGATCAATTGGCAGCACTAAGAGAACAAGACAGGAAGCTGCAACTAACTTTAGCTGCAATATAGGAGAACAGTAAATACAGTGGGAAGTAGGTAATGCAAGCTTCCTATGCTTCTTGTTCCTTTTCAGGTCCAAAACGGTGTTGTTGCATCTGGGTGGAAGAAGCGAATGGGGCTTGAGCATACATGGAATTCCATTTACGTGGGAGGGGGGAGTCTGGAATGGATCCCTGCATAAAGGAAGGGACCACTGTATAAGAAAATAGCTCTCCTCCTTCAGGCTCTAAGTGCCCTCCTTGCCTTTCTCTTCCCCTCCAAGACGAAAACGTTGGGGAAATGGAGGGGGAGGAAGAGGAGGAGGAGGAACTGGAAGGATCAAGGTGTCCAGGTCTCACATCCCCCCCCCCCCAGCAACTCTCCCTGGTGGTTCTGCCCCACAGTTTGAGAATTACTGGTCTTGACCACACTTCTTAAACAAAGGCTTTCCTAAATCTGAAATGTGGTGAAAGGGTACGGTAGTAATTTCCATTTCTCCCTCACATTTACTCTGACATTTGCTCCCAATGGGATGAAAATTATACAGCATAGCTTGAGAAATTAATTTAAAAATGAGAAGGAAAAACCAAAGATGATTTAAGATATGTTCCTTTTCTGCTCTTCCAGTATAAGCCTTGCAGAAGTTGAGATTCATCTGCCAATGAGTTTCTTTCCACTACTCCAGTTGAATTGTTCTGTCAGCGTTTTCCAAGAAAGCTCAAAATAGTGAAATGCTCAAGGGATAGTCAATGGATGTTTGTTTTGTTTTAATTAATTAATTTTACCCTTTCCAAACAAACTTTATCTTGTCAAGGGGGAGGGGGGTCGCAGAGAGGAAAATGGTCTGGTGATGTTCAGCCTTTCCAAGTCTTCCCAGGAACGCCAGTTCACTGCTTCTGGAATACATGTGTTACATTTCAAGTGGCTCCTGGTGTAATGGACTGAACTGGTGCACATTGAAAGCTACCATTGCCATATATTCCAGCAATAATAGTTAAGGCTTTAAGATGATGTCTACAAGGTGCTCTCTGTCATCAAACAGGAGCTCTTTCACACACTATGCAGTTATAGCACTATGATTACAATGCCATGGTTCCAACATACTGATTCCTGGGATCTGTGGTTTTGAGAGGGGTATTTAGAATTTTCTGGCAGAGCACTTTAGTGCCACACCAAACTACAAACCCTGAGATTCCATAGGATGTTGCCATGGCAATTAGTGTGGAGTGATAATGCTATAACTGTAAAGTGTGAAATGGTCTCAGTTGCTTTTGTTGCAGATTTCTTCTCCCCTCACAGTTAAGTCTGCAGTTTGCTTGGGAAGGGAGAGAACTGGTTGGTAGAGACTCAGGTTTAAATTTTGTGGGGCCTTAGGTTCCCCTCATAAGGTAAATAAGTTCCTTAACCCTCCCAGCTCTGAAGTGGTACTAGGGATGAATCTGCACTGCAGGAATAATGCAGTTTGACACCACTTGTAACTGCTATGGTTCAATGCAATAGTATTCTGGGATTTGTAGTTTGGTGAGATATTTAGCTTTCTCTGTCAGAGAGCTCTCGGGCCACAGCAAACTACAAGTTCCAGGATTCCATAGGATGGAGCCATGGCAGTTAAAGTGGGGTCAAACTGAATTATTTTTGCAGTGTGGATTCAACCTAACATAGCCACGGTTGGGACAATGTGTCCATCTGAGTGAATGGGAATGTTTCCAAATTTTTCCAAATTTGGGTTCTTTCTTGTGCTCATCAAACCTCACATGAAAAGACAAATGATCAGAATCACTTCTCTGAGCTAATAGAATTGCTGGTGCCTGTCAGCCATTTGGGCACATACAAAGGAGAAAAAAAAATCCTTTGCATGCTCTCTTTCACCTCTTTTTAGTTTATTACTAGTAATAGGCACCAAAGAGCTACTAGAGCTAAATATGATCAGACTCCCTACTACAGGAGGAGTGATTTAATTATCTCTCCTGAGGAAAGTGTATGGATAGAAACACCTGCCCACCATTCTTAATTTTTTCATCTGCCTGAGCACATCCAAAACAGAACCATCTTGCTGCCATTTTCTGGTGGAGTCCTCCAATTCGGAGCACAGTTACTGAGGCCAGTAAACACAGCAGGATAATTTTAATTTTTAGAAAGAGTTTTTGTTTTATTTTATCTTAACTGCCAGCTGTTTGGGAGTTGTAACCAAGTATGTGTAAAAATTTAAAAAAATAATTCTGCATGGAGGAATGAATAGCAGTTGGATTTAGGTGTGGATACATAATCCTCCCATGCCATATTTTAACACTCCTTCCCTCTTGACCTGTTTTCTAAAGATATTTTTAAAATTGTTTGGTTAGGGTGGCAATTCTTTTTTCCTGCTTTTAAAAAAATATAGCGGTGTCCTTTTATTTGAAAACACAAATTGTAGCTATTGTTTGTGGTGATGATGATGATGATGATGATGATGATTATTATTATTGCTGTTCTTTGGCTCCTGTATTCATTTTTAGGCTTTGTGTAGTCATTTTGAACCCTCCTGTGATCCTTTTGGGTGGACTTCTGTATCCTCCCATTTATTTTTTTTTATTTTACTGTATTCAGTTTGGATTTGACCTTTGAGATCTATATTAATTTTGGAGCAAGTTGCAGCGGCCTTTGAGGTCTGAATTTATATTTGTCTGTCTGGATTTCTCATTTACGATCCCTTACGTTTTGGGAGTGCCTTGTAGTGGCCTTTGAAAAAACTCTATCAATTTTGGAGACCTCTGTAGTGGCCTTTGAGACCTGCATTAAATGTAGGAAACCTTCCAGTGGCCTTTCAAACTTGAATTTATTTTTTAAAGTCTGGATTTGCCCTTTGAGATCTGGATCAATGGGTAGGGAGAAGCAATTCATTGACCTCTGCATCTTATATTTATTTTTGTGTGTCTGCATTTAGTTTTCCAGACCTGTATTAGGTTTGGCCTGGCTAGTAGTGGCTATTGATGTATATGGTGGAAGGGGGGCTTGAAGTGATGGATGATTTTTGTTTTGTTTTTTCCTATTCTCCACTGCTGGATCCTTTGCAGCTGAAGTATTTTTGCAAGGAAACAGTGATATGCCTAATTGGAGAACTGGGATTGTTGTAATGGGCAGAAGACACCTCAGGCTCAGACCCTTTCCTCTAGCACAGAACCACATGTGCAACTGCATGCCCCAGTGTCCTCTTTTCTTTCTTCCATTGCTCAGTACACTTCCTAAAAACCTTATTTTTGCTGAAAGCAGATTCCTTTTTCAAGGAGTGTAATGCATAGTAGGGGAATTAGGTAGCTAGAGAAGTAAAGACTAAACACCTAACAGTTTTAAGTTAACATAAATTTAATTTATTTTGGAGGCAAATGGGGGATCAACCCAATTAACATTTTATTTAGATCAAAATCACCATGGATCAGTTTAGAAATTACTGGAACCTGAATGACTGATTAATCTTATATTGATGCAGCAGAATTTTCTGAACACTGCAGAAATAATCCAGGTCATCACCACTTTTAACTACTATGGCTCAATGCTATGGAATTTTGGGATTTGTTGTTTTGCGAACTATTTAGCCTTCTCTGTCAGGGCACTCTGGTGTCACAGCAAACTACAAATTCCAGAATTTCATAGCCCTGAGCCATGGCTGTTAAAGTGGTGTCAACCTGGATTATTTCTGCAGTGCATATGCAGCCTCCATCAGGTATTTCTACAGTCTTTTATTATTGTTTGAGATCTCTGATCAGTGAGATTCTTCTACTTGCTGCTACCCCTTGCAGTCTGAATGAAGAGTTTTATTGTTTGTTGTTTGTTTATTGTATGTTTGTTTTATAATCTGACCTGGTACAAAGAAGCTTCCTATGATTTGTCTGAAAGATCATCAGGACGATGGTTTAAGAATAGATATTTAAAATGTATTAATGTATCTTTGGGGATTTTCTTCTGTAAATTTAAGCAAGATCTTCTCTCTGAGGACCTGAGGCACTGTTATAACACAACAATGCAAGGAGTGCATTGGGTCTTGAAAATTTGTTAAGCTGTAACATATCATTTTGCTACTTAAATGTACTCTACAGAGATATAACATTTATATATCTATCCATTTTGCCTGACTCAGTTAGTGTATACAAACAGAAATGGAAATGAGAATATGAAATGACTTTTCAACCAGAAGAACAGTAGCACAAGCCAGTTTTTGATGCATTTGACAATGCCACCTGTGTTGCAGGTAAAAAGCAGAGATGAAATTGGCAACCATATTAGTTCATCGCCACATGTCAACAGAGATCAACAAAGTGAATTGGGAAGTCTTGCTATTTTGGGTGGCACAGACCAGTTACAAAAATATATGAGTCTAACAGCAGAGGGCAGCAAAGGCACATGTAGAACTGTCTATGAAAGAACACTGGTATCTGTATTAGTTATACAAACTTCACGTATATACTGCAGTACATGATATATTTATTTAAAAGGCTGTGGCCCCTTAAAAACAGCTTGGTGAACTTAATCAGTCCCTCACATATATAGAGATAAGCAATAAATAATTTTATTTTACTTGGAATTTTCTCGCCAGACACTTGTTCTGTACTATTGCTGTTACAGTCAGCCCTCCTTATCCACGGTTTTTTAAAATCCATGGATTCAAGCATCCACAGCTTGAAAATACTTTAAAAATATACAAATACCCATAAGAAAACATGGATTTTGCCCTTTTATATATGGGACACAATTTTACTATGCCATTGTATATAATGGGACTTGAGCATCCATGGATTTTGGTATCCATGGGGGTTCCTGGAATCAAGCCCCAGCGGATACCAAGGGTTCACTGTACTATCCTAAATCCTTTCTCAGAACTAATATTCCCAAACACATGTAATGGAAAAGCTGCTTATTTTTCCCATTTTAAACCTTCTCCTGTGCTTTCCTATAGATTATCAGTTTCCTTCTTCCTGTTGTTTCCTGTATTGCATTTCAGAGATTCTTGGGCTGAGATTGGAACAAAGCACTATTCCCTCTTTGCTGCATGTAGGGATAGGTAAAAATGTCAGTAGTTTTCAGAAAACACATCCAGGGGTAGCCATATTGGCCATATAGCAAAGTACAACAGCATTCAATATCCACGAAACAATAAAGTTATCACTGGCGGGATACAGACCTCCCCTTTGGGGTGGCCTGCACCTGCCCTTTCCCTGATGGACTGGGGCCTCAGCGGCAACCTAAGAGGCCCCGATCTGCCGCTTTTCCAGGCCTCGGGGAAGCAGCAAAACACCACTTCCCCGCGGCCTGGAAAGGGGTATCCTTGGGGCTTCATGCCCCAAGGACACCCCAACAGCAGCAGGGAAAGGGAGAAAGGGACCACTCGGGCCCTTTCTCTCTGTATCGCTGGCACAGCTGTTTAAAGGCCACGCCAGCAATATACGCAGCGGAAGGAGCTCTGAAATGGAGCTCCTTTTGGCACCGCTGAAAGGACGCCACAAGCGTCCTTTCAGCGGTGCCAAGATGTAATGGCCGCGTCGCACCGTTTGGATTCGACACGGCCGTTAGGTCAAAATGGCATACAGGGCACTGCCATTTTGACGCCCCCATCCTCGGCCAACCCCTAGCACGTGACGGGGGTGGCGCAAAGGCCAGTTTAAATCGGGCCACTGTTTATGGATTTTGGATGTTATAGTAGCATTCAGATTCATGTTGAAATTATCCATTTCACACTTTCTGAAGTCTGTTTCAAGACAAATACCCATATCTTAGAAATTTGAATACAGTACTTTCAAGACCTGAGATATATATTTTTATGAACAGAGCCATGCATACATTTTAAAAATGTACAAACAGCTAAAAATATACAGTCCAAAAATATGCAAAAACACACCCCAATTATTGGGAGAATGTGTACATGTGGAAAGAAAAAAAAAGTCTAGTAACCTATTATGGACAGTGGGTTTGACAAGAATTTAGGTTGCAGAGAAATCAATAAAATTGAGACAGGAGTTTTCATATCCTGACCTACAGGGTGAAAAGGGAGGAGCAGTGAAGCACTTTCAACAGATGCTTGCAAACACTGGCTGAATGAAGCTGGCTTCATTTCTCCTCTCCATTTCTTATACATGGAAAGGAGAGAAGAACTATGGAAGTGATTCCTGCTGTCCCGATTAGTGATCAGAGACAGCTGATCTTCCTTTTTAGATAGCCTCCAAAAGTCATTCTCAGGAGGAGGGCCTGCTATAGACTCCTATAAATTGCGTGGGGAACTTTCAGGGGTTGAATTAAGCCCTTTCCCTGCTATAAAAGTATCCAACCTGCTTTATTTAAAGGAATTGACATGCCCTTTGTAAATAACTTTACCCACTAATGGATAGGAGTAGTACAACACTGGTTCTCTTCAATCTCAGTTTTCAGCACTGTTAACCATGTCATCCTGGATTGTCTCATTGGAGGGGATTTGGGATATATTGATATGGTGCTTTTGGAGGTGCTTCAGAGTAAGACTTTGGAGCAGACAGGGCCCCACTTAGCAGAATGAGCAGGTAGGCCCTTAAACACAGCAGAACTGGTTGCCAACTTGTGAGGTAAGTGAAGCAATATGCTCCTTGCTGTCTGGAGATGATGGTTCTTGTAAGACCATTACATCAACAATATAAAAGTACCTGATGGCACCACTATTTTTAACCACCTGAATACATGACCCTAAATCTAGTCTTCCCTGGCATATGTACTATAAATTGTAAGGATTTTGAATAAAGCTACTATTGTCCTCATTCTCACCTCCGTTTTCTCAACCTCATTCGCAGCTGAAATCTCAACACACCCTTGAAACTCATAGATCACTACTAAGTCTTTGGAGGGCATGTGGTGTCACTTAAAAAATTGCAAACTTCTATATTTCTGAGTACCTAATACTGTTCAGACAGTTCTGATAATTAGATTATATCCATGCACATGGTATCCAACAGATGATCAGTACTGCCAAGGCCCTCTTAGCTGACTTGCCCTTTCAAAGATGGCCATAACCTTGGAACTCAGAATTAGGTTTATTGCTGCAAGTAGTAGAGCAGGACAGTATTTTAAAAATGTTGGACCATAATGTAGCATGATGCTTTCAACCAACTAGTGCCAGTGTCTCTGTTTAGATCCAGTCCTCTACAAACTATTCACATTTATGCTAATTTTAACTTGTGAACTCAAATCACAAATTTAAAATTTCATTTAATAAGAACAGTGTGCCCATGCCAACTGCAGGTTTGCCACCCCCAGATTTGAGCTTCCATGGAGGTCAAGCCCAGGCTTTTTAAATGGGCACACATGCACATGGCCACGCACACATGCATGTGCACCATTCAAAATAATAGATTTGAGCATCTGCATTTTTTGTTATCCATGGTGTGTGTGTGTGTGTCTAGAATGGATCTCCCACAGATAGCAAGAGACTACTATATTTAATATATTTTCTTTTTGGAGAGACAGAGTTTCCCATTGCTGGCCTAAGCAGCTAGAATATTGAAGACTGTTTTTTGGGGGTGGGTTTAAACCCCAAGTGAGATCCTGATGTGATAGTCTTCACTCTCCACTATTGAAACAACAGAATAGAACAATGCAATGGCTAATCATATGCAACTGAAAAGTTTGCTTTGATAATTCAACTATAAAGAGGGATGAGTGACAAACAATTTTTTTGTGTGTGGGCTCGAATAATGAATGCAAGATTTGGAATCCTGGAAACAATGGATAGAGGATAGACGTGATCGTCTGCCTTCCACATGTAGAGGGTGACAGAAACTGAGATGGAGGTAGGTGGGGCCAGCATGTAGTTATCCTCATTACCTTGATGAAGTCTGTTTTAGAATGTCTTAGTAGGGTGTATATCATCATGACAGTGGGTAGTCTGCTTAATTGTGAAGACATACATTTCCATTTTTATTGGAGAGACAAGAGAGTGCAGCTTGATGCATACACATATCATCATGATCATGATCATGATCATCATCCTCTATCCCATCTGTCTCCCAACCTAGGGACTCAAAGTGGCTAGCAGCAAATTTAAAACCAATACAGTTTACAGGTTGCTGTGTACATCTTTTGGGGCCTGCTTATGTTGAGAGATGTTCATAGGAAACTGCCAGATCATTGGGCCATTTTGTGTAGCATTAACTACACAAAATTGCTGAGTTTCAGACAGGAGACTTTCTAAGACCTGCCTTCAGATGCCAGAAACTGAACCTGAGATCTTGGCATTCAATGGGCAATGGACATTCCCTACGAATGTGAAATGTGAACCATGAATGAGAATATGTGTGTGTCTCTGTGTATGAAAAAAACATTATTATTATTATTATTAACCTTTATTTATAAAGCGCTGTAAGTTTACACAGCGCTGTACATCAATTTTTTAGTCAGACGGTTCCCTGCCCTCAGGCTTACAATCTAAAAACATGGTTTCTGCTTACTGGCAGTGGACCTCTGGAGCTGCAGCAGAGGGCTTTCACATTACCTTTTTACAGTGGAAGAGACAAGGACAGAACCTGGGATCATTTGCATGCAAAACATTTGCCTTACCACTGAGCTATAGCACCATGTAGACTCAGCTCATCGTTTCTCCCCTGTTGTGAGATGCTTCACTCTGGAGACCAATTTTGTTAAAAAGGTGCTTGTAAAACAAAACAGATGGGTTATTTCATTCTCACCCCAAAATTATACTCTAAGGATTATCCACAGCGGGTAAGTGAGGAAACATTCATAGATAGTTCAGGCCGCTAGGCTGCTGCATAATCTCAAAATTTAAATCTCTTTCTGTGATGTAACTTCCAAGTAAATGACAAACATAATTTCATGCACCATTCACCAAAGGGGTCATGAAACCATAGGCTTTTTCTGTAAAGAATATAAAAACCATGAGTGTTGTGGCCAAATGGAATGCAATTCAAAAGTAAGCCATTCTACAAAAACACCCACAAGATGGGTTCTCTGTGTTCTGATTTTTTTTTTGTATTGCATTACCAATATGCTGACTTTATAAAGCATGCCAGCTTCATCTTTTTCAGACTCCCTGTGGCAAATACATATTGTGTATCACTTGCCACAGCACCTTGTTTTGATCATTGCCTCACTAAAGGCATTATCCCTGTACATTTAAGAGATCACAGATGTGGGATTATGAACAGTCACTTTTGATTTGATGCACCAGCTACAAATAGTAATTTTAATGGTAAATCACAGTTTGTAAGCTTGCTAGTTTTATTGTCTTTTTATTGGATCAACAAGAGTAATTTCTTAAGGCAGGGGATCAGAAAAGACATATTTGTCAAGCTGGCAAGTGAGGGTCAGCATTGGCCAGAAGGTGGAAGAAATTATTACTTTCCATTGCAAAATGTAGCAAGGTATTTTATATTATTTTACCCAGCAGCACTCAAGTCTTACAGTTAGGGAATCATTGAACTGAAGAAAGGAAACAATTTCCAATTGCTGCAAGGTTTTTCAACTCTGGACACGAGTAAGAAGACTAATTTTTTTCCACCATCAAAAGCAGGTTCTAATGAATAATCTAGTAACAGAATTCTCTTCATATTTCTATTTCCCCTACCATGTGTTTGCAGGTAATAGCAAACTTGAAAAAGTGTTCAATCAGCATCTCTTAACAACAGACTGTTTCGGGCTATACCATAAACTATAGCATTTCCAAACATTAAATTTCCATAAACAAGATTCTTGAACTTAGCTCGTAAATGGGTTTATTTGATTTGATCCCATTATTAACTTCCCTGAACTGTACTTAATGTTTCTAAAAACATTCCTTCACATATTCATTTTAACATCATAAACAGAAATAAAAAATCATCAATCATCTGCCTTCCTTTGTGTCTGTTCTTACCAAAACTGCTGCTTTTCCTTTACTCTGTCTGAAACAGATGGAACTACAGGCTTCAGGTGCAAATTCTAACCTGGGTTGTAATTTCACAGAGGGGGGAAACTCACCATTAACAGGAAAAAAATGGAGATTAAATCCCAAAAATATTGATATAGCTGAATTAACATGCAATTCCAAGTTTCCAATGAAGCTACCAATGAGGAAGAGACAAATGTGCTCAAGATGCAGCTATTATTTTATGAAAAAGTGGGGAAATGCTATAGTGGACCCATATTAACTTTATTCTTTCTTTCTTCCTTTTATTTCTCCCAGATAAGCATCCAACATGGCTTCCAAAGAAAGTCAGTTTAAAAAACCTCAATCAAATGTTTTAAAACAATGAAAAACTCACACTTTAACAATATAAAATAATTTTAAAACATACAAAAGTTTTTTTTACAAATAAAACAGAACACAGGTCCCAGTCTGAAGCTCCTTTGCTTACCTATTAAAAGCTGGTGGGGGGCAGTCACCAAGAAAGCCCTCTCTTTTGTCCTCACCTAGTGAGCCTGTGTTAGGTGCATGACTGAAAGAATTTTCCTGTAAATCTTAGGACTGGCAGGTTTATATGAGGAAATAAGGTCTTTCAGATATTCTGGATATAAGCTGTTATAGTTCTTTATTTCATACGTTGTTAATCATATACCATGACCAGCACTTTGAATTGTGTCTGCAAATGAACCAGTAACCAGTGAAGTTGTTTTAACAAGGGATCTATATCCTCCCTATAACTGGTCCTGGTCAGAAATCTGGCATTTTGGACCCACTGAAGTTTCCAAACAGTTTCTAAAGGCAACCCCACATAGAGTGTGTTACAGTAGCCTAAATGGGATGTAATCAAAGCATCAGTCATCGTAGCCAAAGATGATGTCTCAAGGAATAGGCACACCTGGTACACTACTTTTAACTGTGCAAATGCATTCCTGGTCATTGCTGAAACTTGGGCATCCAGGCTCAGGTTCCTATTTTACTCTGAAAAGATCTGACTGGTTATTTAGGGTATAGCTTATGATTTTCCTGCCAGGTAAAGTTATATTTAGCAACTGTCATCCCTGCTGCCATGTTTCCTTGCCAGTATGTCTGATAATCTGTAAATAACGTTCTAGGGACAATCAGCTACTCATCTGTTTGCTTACCCCTTCAACCAAACGCATGCTGGAAGGTCTTCCCATCTATTTGTCCTATAGGTTTTTACAATTCTTCTTCAGCTAACTACAAGATTATGCCTAACTGTGGTTAAAAAGGTCAGGCAACAATTTCTGTGCATATATGTCAGCTGGAAAAACAAAGCCACCATCACAAATCAGTTTTTTGGAAGGAAGCTCTGGTTTTTGTTTTCATGTTCCTTTCCCATTCTTTTTTGGTAAAATCAAAATGTAATATGCCCAGATGAAAAATAGGGTAGGAAAGGAGTCATATGTCAGTCCATTCTACTTCAGCTACCACATACATGAATCATGGCAGGGACCATCCTCAAACTACACGTTTGGTAGAGTCAATAGTAGTACAATCCTGAATTCTAGCATTGTATTCCATGTAATGGCCAGCTATACTGACACAAACTCCTATTACACCAGGATATATACTTTTTAGGTAACTATGGCCCGTTACAGACTGCCCAAAAGGGGCGGTCTCGGGCCGCTGCCAGTTGCAGTGCAGAGGAGTCGCAGCAGCCAAACCTCGTGAGTCCTCCGCGCTGCAAAGAAGGAGCGCAAAAATCGCGCTCCTTCCAGCAACCCAGAAGAGATGCCACAAGTGCCAAAGCGCACTGGCGGCGTCACTTCCGGGCTGCGACGTGCGGATGCTACATCAAAATGGCGGTGGCCGTGTGGAATGGCCACCGCCATTTGTTATGGACTCTGTCCATAATAGGGTAAAGGGTGTCTGGAAGAGACGCCCCTTTTTCAAAATGAGACGTCCTAAGGACATCCCTTATGGCGGTGTGTAACGTGGCCATGAAAGTATACAATGATTTCCATGTATTTTTACACACACACACCTCCTTAATTCCCTATCAGACAAGATTTTCACAGCAGCTGCCACATTTTGGGCCATGCCTGCATGGAGGAAAAGCAATTTTCTTGCCCCATTCCCACACAGACCTATTTAGAGGATACATAGGGTCCAAACAGATGTGGAGTATGGGTCCAGTCTGTGCTCTAGGGTCACTCTCAGGTTTTAAAACAATTCCTTGTTTGCCCCGAATTAGGCCAGAAACTCCAGAGAATCCCTTTGGTGGATACTCAAATCCCATTAAATATAAAGACAGAGCAAAATGGTGTCCCTTATAAAAATTGGAAAAATCAAGGTTTGTTATTTGGAATTTATACTTTTTTTGGATATTTTCAAGCCGTGGATGCTTGAATCCTTGGATAAAAAATCCGCAGATGAGGAGGGCTGACTGTATTAAAGTTTTGAGAAGAGTTCTGTACTGTTACAGGCTGGTAATACTGTTCCTTCTATCTTTGGTTCCTTCTTGGTTCTTCCCAAAGGCTGAAACTGAAATCTCATCTCTTCCTAAAGGAAGTGATTGCATATATTGGACAGAAATGGAAAAATATTTTCAGCTCAGTAATTTCCTTGGTGTGCTTGCTTAACTCAATGTAACTGTTATTTATGGTCAGCTGAAGAACGGGTGTGCATGTTATTAGAAAAAGAAACAACCATTTATCTAACTGATTGACTAGATTAGTCTGCTTATTCACACATATTCATGTTTACTGTAATGGTTTTTTTAAAGTCATCTTGCTAAGAATGCATAAAGGAGTTTTATAATGTTGTTGCTTGCTGATGGATTGTATCCAAAGACCAATGACTCCTCATCAACTTGGAAAGATGTGACAAGTGGAATATTACAGGATTTTGTCCTGGACCAATGTTGTTCAACATCTTTTTAAATGACTTAGTTGAAGGAATAGAGGGGATGCTCGTTAGAATTGCAGATGACACCAAGTTGTTTACTTGTGTTCTGTGTTGATGGTATTTGTAATGAGGAATGGTATCTCAGTTGCATGATTGCTTCAATTACATACTCTCCATGTTCTAGTGAACAGCCAAATTTCAGTCTAGCAGCCAATTCACTCAAAAGAAAACAGGAAGGCTATTATTTGACTAAAGAGTTCAAATAAATAACTAGCCAAACTTTTTTTTTTTTTAAAGTTATGGTCTACATAAGTTGACTTACATTTGCAGGAAACAGAGCTGAAGTTTTGGAAGCTTGTATTCAGCAAGGGGCTGCCATTAAATTATTACATAGAGGAACCAGCAAAGTGACCATTGCACCTTGGGACCAAAGTGCAACAGGAACCAATGCACATTGGGTGCTCCTGATGCCCATTGGGACACCAACTAGGGAGTGACAATGTACATTGGTAGAACCCGATGCATATTCAGCACTCTCTGGTAACACAACTTTACAATTCGGTACAAGGGTTCCATAGCAGCTCTGCTACATAATTGAGGATGTGTAAAGTTACATAATGTAGACTGCAATACAGAATCACAGTCATGGTTAGTATACAAAAATTCATATTGGGGGGGGGGGGGGGAATGATGAGAACAATAATTTATCCACTAGTGTGAAGTTGAAGACTTTCATGGCCGGCAGCCATAGTTTTTTGTAGGTTTTTTGGGCTATGTGGCCATGTTCTAGCATAGTTTCTTCCTGATGTTTTGCCAGCATCTGTGACTGGCATCTTCAGAGAATGTTTGCCTGGAAAGGACTTGGCTATATATATTATGTGATCTGGAAAGGCAGGAGTAATTTGCATGTGTATTGTTGGTTGCTAATGGCTAGTAAATTTACTGTACAAGCATTAAAAGGTAAAGGTATTCCCCACTGACAAGGTTGTCAAGTCATGTGCTCATTTCCATTATTAAGCTGAAGAGCCAGCATTGTCAGAGACTACTCTGTGATCATGTTTACCTTCCCATTGAACTGGTTCCTATTTGCCTACTTGCATTTGCATGCTTTTGAACTGCTAGGTTGGCAGAAGCTGGGACTAGTGATGGGAGCTCACCCCATCATGTGGCACCCGGGCCTCCAGCTTCCAGCCTGCCAATCTTGCAATCAACAGAGTCAGTGTCTTAACCCCTTGAGCCACCACAGACATTAGCTTCCCATTTATTTCAATAGCAGAGAAACCTCCTTTCATGATTCTGCTTAGCAATATTTGTATGTGTAAAGATCTGAATCCTTTATAATACTTTCCAGAATTCTCAAAGGTACACAGGTAGGTGTCTATATTGAATGAGACCATTGGTGCAGTATTGTCTAGCTAGATGGGCAGCGGCTTTCTAGGGTCTCTGGCAGAGTTTTTTCCCCATCATCTGCTACATGATCTGTTTTCTAGAGGAGTTGTTTAGACATTGCTGTTCACTGTGTTTGGGCTTTCAGAAGATTCAAGCTCTGAAACTGTCTGCCTCAGGGGCATCACTAGGGGGTGCAGGGGGTGTGGACCACACCAGGTGACACCCTAAGGGATGGTGATACCACTGCTCCGCAAATATCTGCCTTGTTTGTCTGCATCCCTTTAAAATGCTGGAGCTCAGCAGAAGAGATGGGTGAGTGAGATGAGGCTCAATGGGAGCAAAACGGAGAGTCCTCCGTTTTTTTTAATTTTTTCTTTGCATTTTTAAAACTCTTTTAATACGGACTGAATTTTGGACTTCCTACATCCTCAGCATCTCGGCGACGGCCCTGGTGAGCTGAATTCGGGACACCTGGGGGGAAGACGGAGAGAGGGGCGTGTCGGGGCAGCGGCACATACAAAGCCAGCTTGCCTGGTCTCCTCCTCCGTCACGCCTCCCCTTGCCACCGGACTCTTGCTGAGAGCTGCGTTTGCTGCCGGGCGATTCTTCCCGGGTTGTCGGAGGTGCACATCTGTGCACCGGCCCAGGGAGGCCGCCCACGGACTGAATTTTGGACTCTCGCAGCTCCACAACTGTGCAGCTGTGCATCTTTACAGCGGCGCAAGAGCAAGAGGATCGTGTCCATGCCAGCATTCAAACAGAGAATGACTGTAGTGCCATATCTCTGTTCTTATTGCTGTTCGGTAGGGGGAGGGGGAGGATATGGATGTGGGGAATGCTTCGGCTGGGGAGGCAGAGGGTAATTCTTGCATGAGCAGAGCTCCTATTGAGGTGGTGTGGGGCAGGGGGAGGTATGGCGGTAGGAGTGCGGACTTGCGTTACAGAGGCAGGCGAGATCGATGCTTAATATCTATCTCTCCTTCCTGTCCCCCTCCTAACCAAAAGGACCTGAGGGTCATTCCAACCGTGCCACAAACCCTGTCTCTGCTCCTGTGCAATGCCAGGTCCATTAACAACAAGACCCACATTGTCCATGATCTGCTTGCAGATAGCAATTGTGACCTGGCTTGCATTACTGAAATTGGGCCTGAGGGGATGCTGGGGGCTCAGCCTCACCGGCTGGGTTTTCAGGGGGGACCCAGTTCCAGGTTAGGTGGCGGGGGGGGGGTGTTGCCTTGGTATATAAGACAACCTGTCTCTCACCAGGAACCATATCCGACAAACTTCCTTTCATTGAGTTATTTACTTGACCTGAAGGCCAGGGGCAATTAGGATCTGTTGTGTATCGGCCACCCCGTGCTAACAGAACTCCCTTAACGAGCTGACAAAGTTGGTCTCGGAGCTATGTTGGAAACACCCAACTACTTGTACTGGGTGACTTCAACTCCCTTCGTGGCCAACTATATTCCACCGTGCGCTCGGGAATTCATGGTACCATGGCACCATGGGGGGTCCAATTGGTCTTGGGTCGACGCTTTTGCGGTAATACGTCGAGCTGGGTCTTTTGTACGGATCAGAAATCCGTGGCGCGAAATAACAATATCGCCGCCTGTCATGGACGGATTCATTTCTGGTGGAGCGAAAATCAGGCTTCTACCCGATCCCCCCCGGGGTGGTGGAATATTAGAATGTCCACCCTTGAAGGCTGATGGAACCCAAAAGGGTCCAGGAGCTTAGAGGCACATGGTGGAAATGACGGCGCTCTGTGTGGCCCTGACTGGTAATGGAGAACCGTCTTCAGGGGCTATACACAGTAATCGCTCCCCAAGCGCCCTCTCAGGCCTGCTTCTAAACGAAAGCCTGGTATACGGAAGATCTCCGGGCAAAGGAAGCAGGTCCTGCGACGGTAAGCATCGCTGGCGAAACACCTACGCTAGCCGACAAGACTCTCCTGGACCGCCTTTTTGAGGACTACGGAGAGGCGATGCGAGCAGCTAGATTCGTTCTATGTTGCTCGTGTTTGCATTCCGCGGAGTCCAGTCCAGCAGAGTTGTTCAGGTGTTCAGGGAGTAACTCAGCTCCCTCTGCCCCCGAACCAATCCTTGAACCTTCTAAGCCTGCTGTGACCAATTTTAACAATTCTTCTTCGGGATAAAACCCTCTCGGAAAGCGAAGGTCTAACGCCGGCATTAGGCAGAACCTAGAGTGAAGGTACCAGAGCCCTCGGGACTCATTAAACTGGATCGTTGAGTCCGTTAGTACCAATGATGTGACAGATCCTTAGAAGTTTCGCGACAACCTTCCTCGATCCCTGCCTCATGGCTACGGCTCAGGGGGGGACAGTGGTAACTTCATGTTACACCGGATCATTAATACATCTTTGAGGATGGCAATTCCATCAAGCTTAAAATTGGCCATAGTAAACCGCTGCTTAAAAAGCCCTCCCTCCCCCTGATGCATAACAATTACGTCCAGTTTCACTATGCCTTCTTCTTGGGAAGGTGAGCGAGAGGGCGGTTTGCAATCCAGCTTCAATCGATCTTGGATGAAACGGATTATTGGACCCATTCAAACCGGCTTTTGGGCGGGCTAACGGGTTGAGACTGGCCATGGGTCGCCTTGGTCGATGATTCTCCGTCTGCATGACGAGGGAACGTGTCCCTGTTGGTGCTCTTGGGACATCCAGCGGCTTTCGATACCATAGACCAGGTATCCTTCTGGAGCACCTAGCAGAGGTGGGATCGGGGCACTGCGCTCCAGTGGTTCCACCTAACCTCTCTGGGAGGTTTCCAGATGGTGCAGCTGGGACGTGTGCTCCGATGAGAGAGCCCTTACATCTGGGGTCCCCAAGGAGCCATTCTCTCCCATGCTTTTTACACTTACAGAAACTGCGGAGAGATCATCCGGAGTCATAGGCGCGGGGTTATCAGTACGCTGATGACACCCAAATAGTCTTCTCGATGTCTCCGACTGATGCAGTGACTGGGATGGCATCTCTCCCTCTGGCCTGTCCGGAGTCGTAATGGGCTGTGATGAGGAAAAACCGCCATCCTGAAATCCAGAGAAAACGGAGGTGCTCGTGATAGGTTCTCCTGGCCCAGGGATGGGTGGTTACACCTGTCCTGAATGGATCACGCTTCCTGTGAAGGACTCGGTACGCAGTCGGGGGATGCTCTTGATCTCGCTCCACCTTACATTCAGTGGATGCGACGGTCAGGAAACCTGTTACAGCTTCGGCTGATACGCCAGCTGCGCCCTACCTGGGCCAGAGGATCTTGAAACGGTAGTAGACATGCTCTGGTAACTTCTCGCTTGGATTTTCTGCATGCGCTTACATGGGCAACCCTGTACCATACCCGGAAGCTACAATTAGTGCAATAGGGCAGCCCGACTGGTTACGGCATACCAGAGCCAGTCATATACCCAGTGCTTAAAGACTTGCACTGGCTGCCTATTCAACTTCCGGGGCGCAATACAAGGTGTTGGTCATTACCTATAAAGCCCTAAATGCTTGGGCCCCAGGAACCTCGAGGACCGCCTCTCCCCAACAATCGGCCCTGCACCTCAGACATCTGGCAGCAACACGTTGAGGGTTCCAGGGCTAGATTAGTCTCTAACTCCTTCCAAGAGGACTTTACCATCTCGGCCCCCACCCTCTGGAATTCCTGCCCATCGAGTCCGCTCGGCCACCCCCTCCCTGGCCCGTTCCAAAAAGGGGCTGAAGACCTTTTTATTTAAACAAGCATTCCCTGATGTAAAGCTCCACTAAACTTTTTCCTCCCTTCCACGTCAGCAGTGGGAAGCTGGCTTGGTAGTTTTTATAGATTGTGTGTATGGTATTATATTTTATGTATTTTTATGACGGTTGTACCGCCTGGTTTTTATAGAATATAGAATAATTTTATTATTATTATTATATTTTTAAACCACTCATCCTCAAATTCACTATGTACCAATTTGGTAACATTTAGGCTTGCAGTTAGATTTTAATCTAAAATTATATTTTTAAGGTCACAAACCTATATGCTATGTCCATTCAGTTTATATACAGGAATTAGGACGGATAGTAACATTAGTAACAAAAAACATTACAATAATTTTACGGGGGGTTTGGGAAAGTCAATGGAGGATGACACATGAGTAACTGCACAGGGTGCTCCACCCTAGTATGCCTGGCATCATTGGCAGGAGAAAGGTAGAATATAATTGAATAACTAATAAATGGAACATAAATACAATTCTTCGTGCTCTCTTAACTACTCCACTTTGAATGACATAGAGTCTTTCAAATTACAACTGGAGAAGAAGATTGCTGGCACTTTAATTTCCATTTTTTTTAAAAAAAAACCTCTGTATTGTTTCTGCACATTCCCCCACTTTCCCTCTAAGACTAGGCTTAAAACAGATGGTCGTCTTCATTCTTACTTGCATGTGGTCTGGCTTAATTTCTAAAGTCATCTGCTAGCAGTGAGTTCAGCACTTCTGGGGCAACAAGCATTTAGTCCTCGGTGTTTCCTGATAATCTTCTATATAGAGGATAATGAAGAGAATGGTGAGGACTGTTAAGAAGCAAAGACCCCATACAGACAGGCCAAAATAAACTGCTTCGGGTCACTTTGGAGGTATGCGGTTAATATGCATGCATACTAAAGTCCGGAGGCAACACCAAACTGCACTCCAACCTTGGACTGGGTCGTGCGTTAGCAGGTTTCTGGTGTCTTAGTAGGCATGCATCATTTAAACAGCATACCTCCAAAGTGACCCGAAGCAGCTTTATTTTGGCCTGTCTGTATGGGGCCAAAGATTCTGGTTAGTTGTCCACTGGATTCAGGCCCAACAACCACAGGAAACAAATATTTCCTTGGCTTGAGGCAATGGTGAAAGACCCTCTTTGAACTAGAGGGAAGAATTTGGTATTGGAGACATTCTTGTGAGCTGCATTCTGGGGAGTGTAGATTCAAGGCAAAATAATTAAAAAACAATATATTAAGTAAACCTTCTTCTGCCAGTAAAGAACATTTCAGCCTTTAGAATGAGAAAAAAAACTAAATATAAATCATGGTGTTAACAGGGGAGTAGCCAATTGGGGAAAACCAGCGAGCCAGACTGGGAACCCCCAGAAGGTCTGGATGCGGCCCCGGGACATGAATTCCCTGTTTTTGGATTAAAAGATCACCATCTGCCAGATCAAAATTAAGATGTTTATTGCTTTGTTGTAAACCCTGTGTTAAAAATTTGCAGCAAATTTAACTCAGAGAGTGGTAGACAAATGGATGCTGAGTGTAAATATTTTACAATATGGGGAAATATGGGATTTGCCTCTTAAAGGTTTGTGATAAATATCTTTGTGAACATGTTTGCACGTAAGGCAATACAGAACAGCTTGCAAATGGCACATCAGAGATACAAGGTCAGCAATTGAATGATATACTAATTTAAAATTCCATGAAAGTTGATCCAAAAGTTTTATGGAGACTCATGCAGCAAGCAGGGATAAGTAAACTGGTGTAGTCTAGGTTTACAGCTGCCATCTGTACTAGTCAGTTTTTGCCAATGAGCAAGTATTATGTAGTTTCACACACCACCAGACACCTAGAAGACTTCAGACAGTTTACCTTGTGGGAAAGCTCCTGTGCACCATAGCACCTAGAAGTAGCCCCTTGTGCCAAGCCAAACTATACTCTTATAAACTCATCAAACGTCCAGGAGCAGCCGCAAACTAGGATGGGGGGGCGAGTTCAAAAATTGGTTGAAAAACAGTTATTGGAATGTTGGGGAAACCCTGATAAGGAAGACTCTTGCACTGACTGTAATCTTTGCAGTTTTGGGCATTATTTTTGTGCAAAATTACAATGTTTTTTTTTTTTTTGGCAGTAAACAGCATCTTATGCACAGGAAACAGTACTTTTGGTGCAGAGAATATATAGGCTGATTTTCTACAACCTGACTACTTAGTGGGAATATTTAACAAGTAGTGTCTCCTGGCTGCCATCCACAAAAATCCCACCTTACGTTATGGTCCAGGCCAGCAGAGGGAGAAAGAAGCGGGACCGATCCCCTCCCCCCCTCCACCATTCCCTTCTTCTCTTTGTGTTTGTTCTTTTAGATTGTAAGCCCGAGGGCAGGGAACCATCTAGTATCCCTCTGTGTAAGCCACCTGGATCCCAGTGATTGGGCGGCATATAAATAAACGCTATTATGATTATTGACAATACAGTACTTTAAAAACACACGATGCAATATATAATAAATAAACCCAGCAAAAAACCCAATAGCCGTCCTCATGGGCCACGGAGAGGAGGGAGGCCCACAAGATTTATGGGGGGAATGCTAGCTGGAAAAAAAAAGGTTTCAAATCCTTTTTAATTGGGCCAGGGGAGGTATCGAGAGCGGGAGGCTCGCGGGGCAAGCATATTCCAAAGGGGCCGGGGCGGCGATGGAAATGTCCGCCTTGTGACGGAAGTAAGCCTAGCCCCCGGCACCTTCAGTAAAGCTGCCCGGATGTTCTGAGGGTGTGGGACGGAATATACGGGGAGAGGCGGGTCCTTCAGGTAACCTGGACCCAAAGCCATTTAGGCTTTATAGGTATACCAATGCCTTATATGGGCCCCGGAAGCGAATAGGCAGCCAGTGAAAGATCTTGAATTTTTGTTCAGAAGAAACCCTAAATTACGAATAGGGCTTTGAAAACTGTGGGTCTTTTTAAAGACTTTTTTTTATGTAGGGAAGAAAATTATCAAAAATAATTGTTGCTCTTTTGTGGCAAAAAATATTAGTGAAGAATTACATCGCTGCCTCTAACAGGGGATGCTAGGGGGGGAGGAGAATGTACTTGCAGACACATGCACCTAAAAGTTCTTTACGTTGGTTATCTTAGCTGTTCCTTCAAATAGCTGATATATGATGACTAATGCTAACATGTATGACCCTTCCTCAATTGAATAATTGGTTTAAAGTATTTCAAACCTCCCAGATGTTCTAGAGGGCTATACAGATTAGCCCGAAGGGCTGGTGAGACACCACCCACCCTTTTTGGCTCCGGATCAGGGCTGGTGAAACTGCATGCAAAAAAAGAGTGGCAAAATGTAGCTCCTTCTTGCACCCTCTAAAGGGACAATATCCACGGCAGCATGGTGTGATATGCCCAGAAGTGGCATCACATGGCACGCGCTGTGTAATTGGGTGCATGCCAATGGCGCTATGGGGGGTAGGGTCACGGTGTTGAGCATGAGCAGGACTGTAGGAGGCTCTTAGTTCCCAATAAGGGGAAAATATAGGGGAAAAAAATCCTATGTGCCCCCCCTTTCCATACCAGCTATCTGCAGGGGCCATCCTCCATTGTTTGCCTCCATAAATTTTCCTCAAGGTTCACTATGGTTTTACATTACTGTGTATTTAACCTCCCGTCAGCTATGAGGTACTAAACTAGCCATTCTGGGTTAGGGTTTGATGGAAACTGCAAGGCACACCAACATTTGGAGGGCCGCACAATCCACTTTGGTACTGCATGTGTGTATAACTGCTAATGTGTTGCTGACAGAGCTAGTACCCCCCCCCCAAAATTCTCAAATTTATTTTAAAGATACTGTATAATCACCAGATGAAGGTGAAATCAAATCTACATTACACAGGATGGACAGCAAATTCCTTTTGTTACTATGGCGGGATCCAAACTGCCGCTTTGCGGCGGTCTGCGCCGCCGGTTAGTCCGCGGGGGAGCCGGAGCCTCCACATGGCACGGCTCCCGTGCAGACCGAAAAAGAAGCTCCAAAATGGAGCTTCTTTTAGAGTCGCGTTTGCGATGTAGCGGGGCCCAGGGGCACTCGCTACGTCACAAAGGACAGACGCGTACGGAGCTCAGCGTCCGATATGCAAAGATGGCGCCGCCATGTAGAAGGGCCGGCGCCATCTGTACGACGGAGTCCGTATTAGGCCCAGGGCGCTAGAAGAGATGCCCCTTTTTTAAAATGGGATGTTCTCCGGACGTCCCAAATGCCGGTTTGTAACCGGCCATAGTTACAAATGCAATTAGAAGTATATTAAGAATGAAATAAATGGGCTTCTCTGCTTTCATATGTTGAATACCAGCCTTGATGGCCAGTGTGGGTATTACTTTTGTAAACTAAAATATTCAAATGGTAAGAAAGATGCTTCAGTCCCCTGATATTTCATTTGCCTTTTGTTAGTTTTTCTGTAGTACATATTTTGGACAAACGCTGTAATATGAAAGGACTGTCTATCCAGATGTGAATTGGCTGACAGTAGCTGACAGGCTGCTTAAACCCACACATCTTTCTTTGTAGACTGGAATATTATCATTGCCTTTGAGTAAATGTGTGGATAACCCTTTAGATTCAAAATTTCAATTATAACTTGTAAGCTTGTTGTTTCTGAGTTTCTATATTATTCAGACTTTCAGACATGAAACCTCCTAGTTAAGATGAACTGATGAGATAGTCATTTATATATCAGGGTGTCTTGATCTTGGATCTTACTTCAGCCATGAGGTCACTCTCTTATATCAGCTTCTTTCTGAAGACTGGCGCATGGTGTAAAGAGCCTTCTGATAAAGCAGTCCCCAATGAACTCTGCCCTAAACTGGTAGTTTCCTACCTGTCATACTGGCTATGAGTAGTAAAATTGTCATATCTGTGGTGGGTACGTTAAAGGAGTTGCCATTTGGATGTTCAGCCATTTAGATGTTTGGTACTCTTGGATTTTATAGAAACTCAAACATTAGCTTTCCACCCACATATTGCTACCTCAGTCCCTACCTATCCTCTGGATCTCTTTACATGGCTTTGAGTTGGTAAGTAAGGCCACAGTTTCATATCATGATTTTTAAGATGTCTGAGGTGGGAAGTTGTTTTTCAAAAACCAGTGTTAATTATTGGGTTGTAGCATTCTAATAGTTGTTGTAGAGAGTCAGTGTGGCATAGTAGTTTGGGTGCTGTACTACAGCTCAGACCAGGGTTTGATTACCTACCCAGGCATGAAACCCACTAGGTGACCTTTGGCAAGCCAAATGCTCTCATCCTCAATGGCAAACCTCTTCTGAACAAATCTTGCCAAGAAAATCCCATGATAGGTTCTCCTTAGGGTCACCATAAGTCAGAAACAACTTGAAGGCACACAACACCAACATCAATGAGTTCTAGTTGTCTTAAAGTTATTTCATATGGTGTTTGAGTATAGAGATGTAAACACAGTTCTGAAGCTCATGTGCCCACTTTTATCCAGAGTCTGAAGTACAAAATCATCATCACCAAATCATTATGCCAGCAAAAGAATTTTTAAATCACAGAAACACACACACACACACACGTATGTGGCAAGGCATACTGACAAAACAGAGTAACCTTTTCTCAGCTCATCTGTAGCTGTCAACAGAGCAATACCGTATCTCTGTGATGAGCGAATAGGTCTTTTGGGGAAGTGTGGGAAGCCGTCCCTGCCTCATAATAAGCCACAACTAAAAAATCTTGTCTTTTCTTTTTATGAAGGTTAGCAAATTCCATCTGTAGTAAGAATGAACTACAGAAATGCCGTGTAGTGGAATTCAAAAAGGATTTGACTAGCTTCCTTGCAGGGATGTATATGGAAAGGAAACTAATTATTTGAAGGGTGGAGGAGTGAATTACTGTCATGGTTTATTAAACACTAGCTAAGCATTCGCAGAGTCAATTTTCAACTTGGCCTGGAGCATGTGTGCTGGGGTCCAGTGCTGCTGAATGCATCTATTAATTATCAGGCAAAGCAGTGAATAACCATGCATGTGCCAGCATCTGGTTGAAGTGATACGGAGCTATTCAGATGAACAGAGGTTAGTGCCACTGGAACGAAATCTAATGAAGCTGTCAGACTGGCCAACCAAATGGTAGACAAAGTTAAGAAAGCAACTTCAGAAGAAAACATGAGTGCTGAAAATAATTCCATTTTCTATGGGATTCACTGGAAGACATGCACATGCTGTATAGTGTTGCATTTCTTATGTGGTAAACAAATTGCATATTTATTTATTTAATATCTGTTTACAGCATTTTCATGTTACTAGCTGGCTTCTGCATTTTAAATTAACTGATTGTAGTTATGATTTAATTAGTATCCAGAGAAGGGTGACCAAAATGTTGAAAGATCTGGAAAACATACCCTATGTGGAGTGGCTTATAGAGTGGGATAGGTTTAGCCTGAAGAAGGGAAGCTTAAGGGGTGACATGATAGCCATGTTTAAATATCTGAAGAGATGTCATATTGAGGATAGAGCAAGCTTGTTTTCTGCTGCTCCAGAGACCAGGACCCAGAGCAATAGATTCCACCTAAATTTTAGGAAGAACTTCCTGACAATAAGGGCTGTTCAACAGTGGAGATGGTTCATGGGAAATCATTGCAGAGTTCTTCTTGTGGAACTCTTATACTACCCTGGGCAATATAGTATCTTGGTCTGTATGTATTGATAGGTTTGCCAATGCAAGAATACAGGTATTACTATCTAATGATTGTTTACTAAATTACCACTGTTACTTTAAATTGCATTTCCTTGATATCACTGCACAAAAATCACCTAAAGAAGTGGGAATTTTGAAGCCCTCCCAGAAACTCTTGGGCTGTTACTCCTTTTAAGCCATAGCCAGCATGCCCAGCATGTGGACAGATGCATGATTCTTGCCTTGAGCTACATAAAAACTATTTGATATTTAATATGATTTAATCCATCCATTTGACAGCTACATTAGAGTGATTCACTGGTGCTTACAAACACTTACCTGCATAAGTGTATAATAATCAGACAAAGGAAAAAATGAGCTGTAGTCCACATCAACAAAAGCTTATGCTTTTACAGAATACATTAAATCTTTAAGATGTCTTAGTACTCTGTTTTTGCTGTAATAGACCAACACAGGCACCTCCTTGCAATAAAGAATGCATCCCACCAAACAGGTCATGAATTACTGTACTTTGATGAATGAATTTATGCTTGCTAACAGCAATGCTTTTAGTTATTATGTAGGAACTGTTTGCACAGATTTTGATCATTGCCTCCATGAATATGGTTGTCTGTACAGCATGATATCAATTGGAACCATGGAAGCTTTGTCAGGCATTAGAAGGGTTAAAACACAGCACACAGGGAAATGCTTGATGTGTGTGTGTTTGGCCATGAGCATCAGCAGAGTGGCAAGGCTGATCAGGACAGCTGAAGCTCATTGGCTCAAGGACACTCCAGTGTCCAAGTGCACATAGCCATGGATGATGAAACATGTCTCTGGATTGCACAGGAGACACATGACATGGTTACACACCTGGACTCACTGGGTTTGGGAGACCACATGGTCTGGAGACTATATAAACCCAGGGGTTGCAAGGGATAGCTTGTGGGTTTGAAGTAGGAGTTGGATTGGTATGTTTTGGAGTTTTAGAGATCTGGTTTTGTATAATAGCACTGTTAATAAAGAGCACTTTGGGGACTTTTGTTTCTCTGGTGGTTTATCAGAAGAAGCTACAGTATTGGTTTGCTGTGTGTCCCCGGAGGTTCCTGCATTGCTGCAGTTCCTGGAAGACATCCAGTTGCTGTCATTCCAATTGGACTTTGGAACCACGCTTCAGCTTCTGGAAATTGCCAGGTCTGCTACGAGGGTCTGATTTAACCCCAGGACTCGTTTGAGTTGCTGACAGTGGTTGCTGGACCCCAGTAGTTGCGCTGACAAGCTTTTATTATTCTTGGGCACATTTTTGTGTGTGTATCAAATAACTGATTAAAGAATTGGTAGAATGCAGCATGATCAAACCAGATGCTTTAGCCTGGGCCAATCTGACCTGGACCAGCCTGATTTGGGATTCATCTGAAGCTGTTGCAGAGCCCTAGTAAACTAGCCCTAGAGCAGGCTGACAGATTTATGTTTCCTGGGTTATTTATGGAGTAAGGCATAGTCTATAAATGGAATAAGGCAATTACAAATAGATGAATATGGTCTTTGCTGTTCCAATCATATGCAGTGTCTCTTTAGTTTTCATTGCTTTTTCTTGTAGATTGTAATATGAAGCTATGTTCTGAATGACAGCATACTTACATAAATCCCAGAATTATCCTGTGATATGTTTTGATCAAATTCACGCACCAGCAATTTAATGGGTGTGTGGTGGGGGAATGCATGTTTCTGACTAGCAGATTCAAGAGGTCTAGATGGCTTGTGGGCTTCAAAGATTTCACAATGCAAGGGAGATGTACAAGTCTTGCTACACATTAGAGCAGAATGAAAGAAAACAACCCAACACATCTGTATATTCATTTTCTGTAAGACGTCTGGACTGTCTCCCAGACAATTCCTCCCATATTCTTGTCTTCATGCTGCAGTTTTGATTTCTTGAATGTGTTAATCACTGATCAAATTCTGATGTGTAACTCCTCGAAAACCATCTCAACCCAGGAAGCTTAGTACTCAAAAGAGCCCCAATGAAGCAGTAAGGAAATATGGGTCAGCTAAAGAACAAAGGGTCATCTATGGGATGGGGTTCATGGCAAGAATGTTAGCATTGATAGGGGAAGGAAGAGAGACACATTTCTCATTTATTCAAATTCTTCTCTCTCTGTAACATTGCAACCAAATACAAGTAGTCCCAAACAAGGGTAGTGCATTAAACCTCATCTCCTCCATCCATGTAAACACAACATTAATACAGAAGAAATAAAGAAAATAAAATGTCCAGTATCTGGTTGCATGTCTCTGTTGCTTATTCACGTTCCTCAGCTATACTTGCCATACATTCCTACATGTAACAGTTCTTGTAAATTAAATCAGCCTGGTTGAAACAAGAACTATCAAGATTCCCTCAAACATCCTTTTCTCCCCCTGCCCCAACTCAAATGGGGAGCTAATTCTTTTTACTTTGTTCCTTTTATTATAATAAACTCCTTTACTGAAGTAATTTCTCAAATGTCTGCAGTATCTTGTGGCTTCTGAGGATAAATGGTCATACTTCTTTCTCCTGCTTTCACCCACAAACAGCCATAAGGGCTTTTGTGGGCAGGTGTTCAGTGGAAGAACCAACAGGTTGAATTTGCCCCATAAAATGACCTCTCAGCCAATGCTTTTACATGGGCTCCACCCCCTTTAAAAAAAGAATGGTACTCAGATTTGGCCTCTTGTTTTAGTAGGGATCCTGAACCAATCCCTCTCAAGTGGGAATAGGACTTAAGATGCCAGGTACCTTCATGAGACAGTAAAGGTACAGATCTTCTTAGGTGAATGGCTAGAGCTGGATATGAAAATAATGTGCAAAAGGGGGTGCAATTTGGATTAAAAAAAACCAAAGGGACATGGTCAGATCAGGTGGTAACAGAGGGGATCTAGGATACATTCCATCTTTACAACATTAGAGAAATGAGCAAGCCTACACAGTAAAGCTGTGTATATTTGAGGATATAATATACCACAAATCCTGTATGTTAGAAATAACTCTCCATCTGATGGTGGAAATCTGGTTCATCCTGCTCTATTGTGTTCTTATGTGAATAGACAACAGTTGTCTTACAGGTGCAAATATCCCCCCCCCTTTTTTTTTTGGGAGAAGTAGACCCCATTTCCAAATTCACAGGACAGTAACCTGAAGATCTTCTTTTTCATATCTTGTTTAAAAAATGTTGAAATATTAAATAGCAACATGAAAGCCTATATTCCAAAGAAGATCTGTTTTTGCTGTGCAGTTTTTAAGAATGAATAATCCATCCCCATTGTTCCTGCCACCCTATGTGCTGCCAATGATATGGGTACTGTTCTTCCTTCCCTCCTCCCATTTATTCACACTTTGTGGACAATAAAGCCAAAGGCCTGAGGGTGGCAGATGAGTGGTGGCTTGTGAGCAGAATCTGGAGACAGCCTGTTCCAAATGTCTATTGTTAGAACTGCTCAATGCTGTTGTCTTTTTAAAAAAGAAGAAAACAAAGATGTCTCTCAGTTCCAGGCTAAAGACTGGGGCCGCACACTTAAAATGGCTCCTCCTTTTCAGTCTGTCTTCTGTAACAGTTCCCGGTGGTGCTAGCTGTTGTTCTCTGCCGTGAGATATTTTAGTGCTGCAAAACCATAACGGCGTGACATGTCCTGCTGGAATTCTTCCTTCAGGGTCTTGAGACAAATACGATATTGCTTGTTGGAGCGGAATTTGGTGATGTCAAAGCTGGGAGCATGTGGCATGTGGATCATATAGGCATTGGGCAGCACCGTGAATTCATATTCCTGAGAAAAACAGAAACATAAATAAATAAATAAATAAATAAATAAATAAATGCTTTATTTTTACCCCACCTCTCTGTTGGAGACAATCAAGTCAAATGAGCAACATGGCCAGTATCTCTCCTGAACATGTCTCTTTTGGTCTTCACCCCCTTGGTATTCAGTACTGGCTAAGAGGAAGCCTAGTTTGCAATATTTGCTTTGATATACAAAATGATACTTAAGACTGATCAAGGGAAAATACATGCCAGTGAAGAGAGGAGGGATGAGGAGGATATGTGCATTTCTCCAAACTGGTTCTCCATTTGCCAATTATAGTTTGTAGACAGACAGTGTTATATCTGCACCAAATGTATATGCTGTTTTGTAAGGCAAATAGAAGAACAGTATGTGAGAATTCCAACCACATTCTTTGTTTCTGATATGGCACTTTGAAGCAGAACATTTCTGAGTTATATCCAAATACACGGGGCATTAAATCTGGGGATTTTGTCATTACTAAAGAATGACAGCTGAAGTGCTGCTCAGCTCACTCTGGGCTACTGTTTCAAAGAATTACATCTTTGCAACCCAGGGCCACCTAAACAGCTCTCGAGTAGTTCTACTCTACAGAGAAATGACACCCCATGTTAATCACTTTGCATTTATTGCAGAGCTTTAGTGAAAGGGCAGGCATCTGAAAGCACTCGAAAGCTGCATTTACATCAAATCTACCAGGTTCTTATTGAAAGAGGCCACAAATAGACAAATGCAGAGTACAGGCAAAGCATTACAAAATTCTGGGAAAAAATATTCCTCATTTATCATAGAGTTCCAGGAAAATACATAATCCATGGAAAACATAATCCATGTTCTATCTGTTCCCATTAGTTCTATTGCTGTGACCACAAAAGTAAGATGGCTTATAAAAAAGCATTATATGCACCCCCCTCACTTTAAAAGATCAATGATCATTTAGCTATCACACTAGATTATTAGGTCTAGGTTTAAACTATGGATGAGAATCATGATGATATTGTTGGTCTTGAACTCCTAGCAGTCCTAATCAACACATCCGATGGTAAGGAATGCCGGACTTTTAGTAGTAGTTTAACAACATCTGGAGAGCCATATGATTTTCACCCCAGCTTAAACATACATAGGACCTTACCATACAGGGTTCCTGGCATGGGACGAGAATAATAATAATAATAATAATAATAATAATAATAATAATAATAATTTGTTTTATTTATATACCGCAATTCCAAAGATCATAGCGGTGAACAGCAAGTAAGCTAATTAGCAAGTAAGCTAATTTGCCCCCAACAGTCTGGGTACTCATTTTAGCGACCTCGGAAGGATGCAAGCCTGAGTCGAGCTTGGGCCCTTTTGCTGGTCTTGAACTCGCAACCTTGTGGTTTTGAGTGAATGGCTGCAGTACAGGCATTTAACCACTGCGCCACCAGGGCTCCATGCCACCAGGGCTCCATGGTGGTCCAGAATGGTCCAAAAGGAGCTGGTAAGGGAACGGAATGAGTGGGGGACACATTTTACTGCACACAGGAAGTCCCTCACTTGTTCTTTTCTCTTCCCTTCCGTCCCCAGTCTGTCCCAGAGGAGGTGATTTTTGAGAACCGTTCTGGATTGGGAACGGAAGGGAAAGGAACAGGTGATGGACTTCTGTGTGCAGTAAAATGAGTCTCCCACTCATTCCTGGCCCCTTCTGTTCCTTTCTCATCCTGTTCTGTGGAGCTCCTGTGCGATAAAGTTCATAGTTATTTGCAGCATGTGATCTGCACATTATTAAAATGACAAACAATGAACCCATATGTATCCTGAGACCCAGGGCTAGAGAAAAGATGGGATTAAAAATACTTAAAATAACAATAGTAAGGAAAAAAAATTAGCACCAGCTAAGGACAGTATTTCCTCTGAATAAATGCCTGGAGGAGGTAATGGAATAGATTTAGCAAAAACACACTGCAATTGAACCCAGCTGAGATGGGGGTGCTTACTGTTAAGGGTTCTAACCTGAGGTTGGAGGTGTGTCAACCACTCTACATTGGACTGCCTCTGCACCAAGTTTGGAAACTTCAGTTAGTTCAAAACATGGTAGCCAGACTGATTACTGGAACACCCAGGGGTGATCATATTATACAAATATTTAAATCATACTACTGCCTGTCAGTTAGGAGCTGTATAGATTGGGAGAAAGGGACAGTCTCCCTGGATGGAGGCCGCAGCAGACAAACACTGCGGCCTCTGTGAGTCGTGCATGGAGCACCATTTCCTTTTAAAAGAAGAATTCTGGCACCTGCTTCTCCATTCCCATTCTACACAAAACCACAACTAGCTAGGCAAGTCCAATTGTGTGTGTGTGTGTATGTGTGTATGTGGGGAGAAATTACTGGGCTCTGTGCTGCTGCTGCTTCCTTAAGCCAACACAGGTTTCATTACTTGACTGGTTGTCTCGTCCTAGATTAGGAGATAACCCTTCCTTCTATCTTGATAAGCTTTAAACTCTCCCAACTCCCTGCTGTTGCCACTATGAGCTTCTCAGCCACATTTTAGCACAAGAGCCCTGGTGGTGCAGTGGTTAAATGTCTGTAATGCAGCCACTCACTCAAAACCATAAGGTTGTGAGTTCAATACCAGGGAAAGGGCACAAGCTTGGCTCAGGCTTGCATCCTCCCGAGGAGGTCGCTATAATGAGTACCCAGATTCTTGAGGGCAATTAGCTTACAGTTGTAAACGGCTTAGACCCGTGATGGCGAACCTATGCCATGCGTGTGGGAAGTGGCACTCCAGGCCGTTTTGCTGGGCACAGGGACCGGGGGAAGGAGAAACAGGCACATGTGTGCCCGTTCCTCCTTCTCCCTGCCATTATCGGACCTCCCGCTGTCTCTCGGAGACAGTGGGAAGGCAGAAAATGGCGCTGGAGAGAAGGAGCCAGAGGCGCGCGCGTCTGGCTCCTTCTTTCAGTCTTTCCCCAGCCTTCAGTTGCCTATTGGAGACAAATGGAGGCTGGGAAAGGGTTGGAGGGGGGGGAGGCGGAGCGACCGGCGCGTGCCAGTTGCTCTTCCCCAGAGAACTTTCCCAGCCTCCAACTGTCTCCAGAAAGACAGCTGGCGGCAGGGAAAGGCCCCTGAGGAGAAGCAGTGGTGATGTGCCGGGTCCTGGGTTCCGTTGCGGCCCTTGCAGCCCCAGACCTCCCTCCAGAGAGAGAGATCTGGGGCTGCAAAGGCCATGAAAGAGCCCAGGACAGCGGCGTGCCACTCCTGGGTTCTGTCGCAACCCTTGCAGCCCCAGACCTACCTCCGGAGAGAGAGATCTGGGGCTGCAAAGGCCGCAAAAGAGCCCAGGACGGCAGCATGCCGGGTCCTGGGCTCCATCACGACCATTGCAGTCCCAGACCTCCCTCTGGAGAGAGAGATCTGGGGCTGCAAAGGCCGTGGAGAAGCTCAGGAGGCGGCGTGACCAAGCCCTTCCCTTCGGCCGAACGGGCCCCTTGGAGCCCCTTCGGCTGAAGGATGGGGCCGAAGAGAAGGGCTTGGGATGGGTGCCCAAGCCCCTTCCTTCGGCCTCCCTTCCTTTCAGCCAAATGGGCCCCTTGGAGCCCCTTTAGTCGAAGAAAGGGGCTGAAGGGAAGGGCCTGGGATGGGTGCCCAAGCCCTTACCTTCAGCTGAACGGGCCCCTTTCGGCCGAAGGAAGGGGCCAAGGAGGAGAGGATGGCCATACGCCTCCTCTTCCTCACAGGGCTTCATTAGACCTGAGGTGTCCTTGGGAGGACACCTCAGGTCTGGTGAAGCCCTTCAGAAAGGAGCAGGGGCCAAGGAGGAGAGGGTGGGCATACACCTCCTCCTCCCCACAGGGCTTCATTAGACCTGAGGTGTCCTTCGGAGGACACCTCAGGTCTGGCGAAGCCCTTCAGAAAGGAGCAGGGGCCGCACGCCTGTTGCTCCTACCCCTCACGGACCCTTACTGGACCCCAGCTGTCTCTGAGAGACAGTTGGGGGCCAAGGAAGGGCAAGAGGAGCAGGCACACGCCTGTCACCCCCTCTCCCAATCCCCCCCCCACTACTAGCTGTCTCTCAGACAGTTGGAGGTCGGGAAAGGGCGCAGGGAAAGCCCTGCCCCAGGAGGGTAGAAGCTCCTCCCCCGGCATGCAGCTCCACCCCCGGAGGGAGGAAGCTCCCCCCTCCGGCACACGGCCCCGCTCCCGGAGGGTGGAAGCTCCCCCTCCGGCACGCGGCCCCGCCCACGGAGGGTGGAAGCTCCACCCCCGGCAGAGTGAACCAAAAAGGTTTGCCATCACTGGCTTAGACAATGTTAATTCAGTATGAAGCAATATATAAATGAAGCTGTTTTGTTTTAGCAGTGGTTTTGCCAGTAGCTCCCTCTAGAAAGTCAGCAGCTAAATGGGGGACATGTTGTAGCCACTTTTCACCTAGCCAAGTCACAAAGCAAGCAGAGGCTGGAGTATGCAGCAGGTAAGCCAATGAGATTTTGTTTCTTAGGCACACACAGAAATGGGCTCCTTCCTATTTGCTACAGGCCTGCCCAGCTCCAAACTGCACATGTGCATATACTTGCTTCTTCTGGTGTACTAACCTATTTCTATTCTTTCCATGTTATTTAGTCGTAAAGTTCCTGTTAAAGAAGTACTGCCCAGGAACAAACGTCCTTTCATAACTGCAGTAAAACTGTATAAATAAGCTCTTAATGAGTGAATGGCCAAAGCATAATTCCAAATTACTAAGTCCAGGTGGTGAAATCTAATAACAATTATATGTAGGTAATAGAGAGTTCCTGAGTTTGGTAATAGGCCAGTTAGCAAAGTGCAAGAGCTTATGGGCTGAAGGACTGTGGAAGGTGACATATTTACAGGGAAGATCAAAATGGCCCTCAGATAGCAAACAATTGCCCAGACTGGCAGAGGTTGGAAACTGCTGAAGAATAGGAAGTGAGATGGGGAATAAAATCAATCATAAAACTTGGCCTGATGTTTATGGGGGTCAGGTTGCCTGCAATACCTTATTTCCAAGGAAAGCATCAGCAAAAGAAAACAGTTGTCATCATGTAGTGTTGCTGGGGAAGCAGGTCACCTCTCCTGAACTCCTGAACTCACAATTTTTTAAAATTTCAGCATTGGAAATTCCTCAATGGGATTCCTTCAGGAACCTTGGTAGTTCAAAAACAGACTAGCAAAGTAGGCTTAGTTTAGTTGGATTCAGGATGCAGCTGCTAAAGACATTTGCATTTTTTTTCTTTAGGGCTTGGAACAACCCACAAAAACCTCTGGATAATCACAGCTAAGGCCAAGAGCCAAATTTCAGAAAGAGCATAATCAAATCTAATAAATTATCATCAGTAAAATACAGCTTTTTAAGTTGAATGCACTGAACACATATCAACCATGCAGCCCACAGAAAAAGACTTCTGTGGTTAAAACAGATTCAGTACATTCTGCTTCAAAACCCTGTATTCTGTTGTTAATTCATGTCATTTACTTGCTATTATGGATATAGCTTTTTAGTTCTCATTCTGTGTAAATGAGAGGTTTTCAAAAGTGTTCTTATTTCTTTTTATGTTCATTTCCAAGGTCACTAGGGCACTTAATTTTTTTTTCATATTATCTCACAAATTTGGGCTGAAACTACACTTCCCTTTTATATCATTGTAATGCTTTTTAAAAATAACTTTTGTGCCCCACAAAGTTTGTTTCCTCCTGAAGGCCTTTTTATATTTCAGAATAATTTGTGATCTGCTTTTTTTCCTCCTATAAAGTATTACTAATATACTGAATTAGTTCTTTTTGCATGTTTGTTGCAAGGGTTAGAACACCTATGATCATTTGGTTGGGATCACCTGACCTTTTGTGTCAGGTGATGCCCACTTTCCACTTTTTAAAAGCTTTGCTGTTTGTCTGCACACTTACACACCTTCATGGGGCTTCCCAGCCTCTCTCCTCTAAACCTCAAGATGCTGCATAGTTCTATATAGGCATTTTATTCTTTTAAAATTATTTCATGGTGAGTCTAACCTCTAGTTTAAAACCTTGAGTGAAGAAGAGTTTACCACCGACGTAGTGTTATTCAATGCGTTTCAACTTATATAAAGCGGGGACTGGCAATTCCACCTCCCAAGGTGGAATAAGGTAAGGAGCTGGTACCTTATTTATGCCCATTGGCTACCTCTGTTTATAGTTTTCCTGGAAATTCTCCAGGAACAAAATCATGTGTCTTGGTGACTGTCACCTGTTCACATACCACTACTCTGAGCAGCACTGGTCTAGTTTAGTGCTGAATAGTTCTTATCCATCAGGAAGTCTTTCCTATTTTTTAGGGAAAACACCTCATTTTAGGGGAAAAAAACCCACTGCTTTTTGTTCTAGTCACTGAAGCAGCAGAAAATAAGCTCGTTCCATCTTCTACATGACATTCCTTAAGATATTTAAAGATGGCTATCATGTCATCTTTTAGCCTTCTCTTCTCCAGGCTACTCATCTTCCTAAGCTGCTCCTCACATGGGATAGTTTCCAGACCTTTTACCAACCTTGAATAAGTTCCAGCTTGTCTAGCCCACCTTGGGTCCCATGTCGGGGGAAAGGAGGGATGTGAGTGAGTGAGTGAGTGAGTCAGCAGCCTCCTTAAATGCTGGTGCCCAGAAGTGGATACAGTATTCCAGGTGAGGCCTGACTAAAGCAGAATAGACTAGCATTATTGCTTTCTTTGCTATGGACACTCAAGTGTTGATGCCACTGAATCATGCTGTTCTTTCATGTTAAATTTGTAGCCTACTAAGACCTAGACTCTTTACACATGTATCACTGTCAAGCCAGGTGTCTTAACATTTGTTCCTGTTGAAATCAATTTTATTAATTTTGCCCTTGTTCTTTAATCTGTTAAGGTCACCTTGAATCTTGAGCCTATTTTCTGAGCTATTACTTACACCTCCCAGTTTTGCGTTACCTGCAAATGTGATGAGCAGACAACTATAGGAACATAGTTTGATGCTGTGCGTGCCATATCTATCTCCCTCTCTCCACCGTCTAGGACATACTAAAATAGTATTACCCACACATACAAAACCAGCTGATGAAGGCAACAAGATTTTCTCAAATAATCCAAAAAGAATGGAGCAATTCAGTACCCATTTGATGTGTAATCTGAATGGAACTGAAATGAGAAAAGTCTTGGCTGTATCTTTGTGCAACATCTATGAGTACAGCTGCAACAGGACTAGCCTCACACAGGAGAGTAATCAGTAGAGATTGTAGTGTGTCCCCTGTCACCAGTAATGATTAGTAACATTTTAGCTATAACAGTTTATGTGATGTGTGGAACTCTTTTGTTTTGAATGTGCTTTTTAAAACTTTCTATTGACCAACAATGACACAATGAGCACTTGCATCTAATATTATATTTCTAGCATAGCATTAGGTCTGTAGGAGGTAGCTGCAATAGGTACAGAGACCAGTTTTTGTCCCTGCAGTGAGTGTCCCTGTAGCACCTTTTTTGGGTACATACTGGATAAAAATTACAAGTGGAAGTCATTTCCATGTGGGTTTTCAGATGCTCAGTTTTTTTTTTTCTGAGCTGTGGAATTGCTTTAGCGTGGGTTTTAAACACATCCCACTAGTTGTAGAGACTTGTAAAATTGGTGATTCACCACTTGGGGACCAAGACAAAAAATCTGCCCCAGTTGAAATGGGTTATCTGGAATCTTTTGCTGGGGCTCTGGAGAAAGCCTGGGATCTCCCCACCACCAGCCCCTGGTGTGGCTCATGCTGTACATGCAATATGATCCCCAGCTTTGTGTTAGGTGGACAGATTATCATAACTGAAACCATTCTCACCTGTGCATCCAATTCCATTATGTGAGCAACTTTGTTCCAGCCAAATCCAACAAACCTTCGGTCATACTCTGGGCAATCCCGCCTTACCACGACATATGGCTCAAAATCTGCTTCCCACTCAACACGATATGGTGTGGTAGCTGTTCGCCATTTGGCAAAGTTTGTTGGTGCATGCCCTTTTGTCCAGACATGATACCTTGAACAGACATACAAATTGGAAGAATCATCAAAACAGAGGCAAATCTTAAAAACTCCTTGACATATTGAACACTTGTGGAATATCTGAAAACAAGGATGTTAGTAACATAATTTACATGGACCTTTGGGGCTCATATGATGTGACTGAGGAATGATATGTAAATACAAGCCTGAATCCTATTAGTAATTCAAACCAGAGTAGACTAACTGACTCAGTTGTTGAATAATGAGTCAACATTTATATAAAGCCCATTGATTCAGTGGGTCTACTGTAGTTGGGACTACCAAAAACATTCAAGACACGAGACTGCTGGTCCTCACCACGGGAAAGACAAACCATGTCTGACTAGAAAAAAACATTAATTGTGTAGCATACCTGGGCAATGTTGTTTCATTCCTAAGCTTTAGAGAAAGGTCAATATTGCAATATGCTGCCTGTGAGTGTAGTGGAACCTCCTGCTTTGGAGGTTTTTAAATAGAGGCTGGATGTCAGGAGTGTTTTGACGGTGTATTCCCTCATGGCAGGGAGTTGGCCTGGATGGCCCTTGTGGTCTCTTCCAACTCTGTGATTCTATGAATGCAGATATGAAATGTTGGCATGAAGCAAAAAGTCCTGAAAATGAGTTTAGATGCTGCTTCTAATGATAATAATGGCTTATTATTTTTAATTCTGAAGCTTGTTTTCAAGGCATGTAGAATTCTAAGGAGATGCCTCTTTGTTATTGCAGTAGTAGTTCAGATCAATAAATGCATTAAATAAAAGCTATACAAATGCTTTCAGTGCCATCACAACCATCATTTTGTTGCCAGGTGGCATCTAAACAATTCCATCTAAGACATTCAATTCAATTTACAGGAAAGCACCCTTTTAGATTTTGTTGATCTTATTCATGTCATAGCAAGGCCTATCCAAGCACAGCTTGAGCTCACCCCATTAAGACAATGATCAATAATTTTCTCCTGCATTTACACTCCTTTTGTCTTTCCAGAAATCATTGACATGGGCTCCTGCTACACGTCTATCGATTACAACAAGAAACAATTATATCATAAGCAATATGTATTACAGTGTGTCCAAATGATTATCATAAGAATCAAAGCAGTGAAATAGATTTGGTGTTGTATTTGGGTAAAATCTTACTTTATCTGCAAACTTGCTAGAAAGGTTAATCTTGAAATGGGGATCTGTAATGGTGAAATCCCTGCAATATTTTGCAAGTTCCACAGAAGTGGTCAGCAATTAAGCAATTAAGTCATATTGAGGAGGGAGCAAGCTTGTTTTCTGCTGCTCCAGAGAACAGGACCTGGAACAATGGATGCAAGCTCCAGGAAAAGAGATTCCACCTCAACATTAGGAGGAACTTCCTGACAGTAAGGGCTGTTCAACAGTGGAACACACTCCCCTGGAGGTCTTTAAACAGAGGCTTGATGGCCATCTGTCAGGGATGCTTTGATTGCATGGCAGGGGGTTGGGCTGGATGGCCCTTGTGGTCTCTTCCAACTAGAAGGAAACTGTGTGTCATCTCCACATATATTTGGAGCATATGTAAAAGGGCTTGTTATTTTGTTGTATCAAGTTATCACACTTTGTACTAATATTTAAAAACACAAGAAGAGGTAGATGGCTTTTCATGTGATGTGTGAAGTGACACTCTTCTCTCAATTGTGATTCTTTAATTATAAAATGGAAATTACACTGACCTGTCTCAGAAGGTTTGTGCAATTATGAATTAGCTGCCTGTGTCTTAGCAATACTGAAACTCTAACTTTTAAAAAATGCTATTTGCTTTTCATTTCCCCCTGGCCTTGCTTTCTATAATCCTAGATCAACTATATGTTTAGCACATATACCTGAAATTCTAGGTACCACTTTGGGTATCTGATGAAGTCAATGATAGCTTGTACTGTAATAAATGTGTTAGTCTTTGTGTCGCTGCAGGACAGCTGAATGGTAACATAGTAACAAATGTAAATCTAAATACATATGCTTTTAGGATTTACGCTTTTTCTCTTTTTTGGTTACTGTCCATAGTTGGAAGACTATGCATTAGGAGTGGAAGAACTTGTTCAATTTCTGTGCTTATTCTGTTTTTGGGGTCACATTCTATCCATTAATCCAGGGCATGTTGCGGCAGTAAATTTATTCTATGACCCTGTTTTGCCAGGAACTGAAGAGAAGTCAACAGTTAATTACAAAAAAGTAAATCTTTTTGTATAGCTTTCAGGCCATCTAAGTTTTTTTGCCAAAGACCTGAATTTATATAACAGAGAACATTGCACTTATCTCTTCTATGGCGATTTTTTTGGATGTGTGATGGAAAAGTAAATGTAAGTGAAAGGGGAAACCCATTTTACCTCCTTTTATTGGAATTGTAAGCCTCATCCATGTTGTGTGACTACAGAAGCTGCCTAAAGTATATTGTGGTATGAGGGCATCAGAACCAATGACTACTTGATGTATAATACTTGAAACCATCTCAATTCAGTGGTGTAGCTGGGGGGAGGGGGAGGCAGTGCCCTCAAATAAGAATTCAACCCCCATGAAATTTTCCTACAGACCTAATATCCAGCACTAAAAATTGTTCACACCTACAACTCCTCTCCTTTCTGTGTTCGTGTCTCCTTGAGAACTGCCTCTGAACCTTTTCTTTGGATGCAAAAACTATGGTGTGGTACACACTGCCAACAAGTGGCGTACCGGCACCGATTCTAGGGTTAGGGACCGCACGGCAACCAGATGGTCCCTAACCCTAGAATGTACAGGCGGCATAACAATGGCAGTGCCCTTTGTACACGGGCACCACCATTGTTATATAAGCGACGCTTGGCGTTTGCATGTTGCTGCACATCTCTTATGTAATGAGTGCGGCACTGGCACCTCTTTTTGGTGCTCTGTACCATGCCTATCTTAACTTCTTCTGTAGTCTGGGAATTAACCAGGAGACCTTTAATATAAAACCCTTGATACAAAATCCAGCATGAAGTCATGCATTATTGTGCCTGGTATACGTAGACAACTACAAAATTTGCTGGGAGGTTTTTGTTTTTTTTTAAAAAAAGGAATTTACATGAAGAACTGCTTTCTATTCCTAAGCTGCCCAAAGGCAAGAAAGGTCACAATTTGGGGAAATAGGTGGCAAAAGCAATTTCACTGAGGGAAAGATTGCAATCTAGCACTCTGTGAGAGGGGTTGGGATGCTGCAGGCAGGATCAGCAATCACTGTCGAAGCAGCTATTCCTCCATCAATGTAGTTTCAGTGGTTACTAACAACTTATGAAACCACGCTGAAAATAGAAATGGGGATTGTTGTTTTCTTGGGGTGGGGTAGGGGGCTGCAGAGAGCTTGGAGGAAACAGATGGCCCAAGAAAGATGTGTAAAGACTCTGTAACTGTGTTAAACACCCAGAAGCCCACCTTTGCTCTCTGCAGTCAGTTGGGGGGGGGAAGTGAAGTGTGGGTGGGAGAAACAGTCACCTAGCAGGAAGATAAACGCCATGTAAGTGGAAAATTTGATTGATGATAGATCATAAAAGTGAGGCCAAAGTGAGATTTTATTTCCCAGTAGATTTTGTTTAAACTGGGAAAGAAGCAGTTAGTTTCCTAATTGAAGAGCCTTTATAAATTCTTGCATAATTTAGTAAACACCAGCAATATTTGTGGCTCACAGTCTTTCCTGCTGTTCTAATTTAGATGCTTCAGCTGTATTTTCTTTAATAAACAGTACTATAAATTTTGGTGTGTCTTATTAATGCCCTTTTTGAAATTCTGTTTCTAACCTGGCGATTCATGATACTAGGTTAAAGATCACAAATGAGCAGTGGTTTGGATATATGCATACATTATTCAAGTATTCTGGGTAGGGCTTTTTTTGGGGGGGGGGGGAGTTAGATTTCCAAGCTGTGAAACATGTAGATGAGGACATGTGGTGACACTGCCATTCCTGCCCATGTTGCAACTTTTTACAAGTATCACTGCTTAGTTGGCACTCTCATGTAAAGTCTAACCAATTGGTCCTAAGGTAAAATGTTTTCAGAAAAAAAAATGTATGCAAATAAAGCTTAAATACCCTAAAAGCACCTGATTCTGTCTGATCTTGGAAGCTAAGCAGAGTAAGGCCTGGTTAGTACTTGGAATACCAGGTGCTGTGGGCTATACAGTGGACCCTTGTTATATGCTGGTGTTTAGTTCCAAGATCCCCTGTGCATAACAAAATTTGTGGATGCTCAAGTCCCATTATATATAATGACATAGCAAAATGGTGTCCCTTATAAAAAAAATGGAAAATCATACTTTTTTTTAACATTTTCAAACCGTGGATGCTTGAATCCATGTATAAAAATCAGTGTATAAGAAGGGCCGACTGTATTACAGGGGATGGAATTGGCAAAACCACCTTTGAGTATTTCTTGCCTAAGAAAACCCTATGAAAATTCATGGGATTGCAGTAAGTCACCAGGTGACTTGAAGGCGTGCGCGCATGCACACACACAAACACAGTACACTGAAGATGCAATAAACAACAAATCAGAATAAATAACAGAAGGCTAGTAAAATATTTGAACATACTCAGAAGATCAGGAAAGGGCTTAAGTGGTCTTCGATAGACCAGAAAGGAAAACAGAATAAACACTTCATTGAAGAACTAATTTCAATAAGCTGGATAACACTTCACTTGTTTAACTCAGTTGCATGGCACTTGATTTCCACCGAGAAGGCCCCAGGTTGCATCTCTAGAATCTGCAGTTTGTTTTTTAAAAGAGCATGAAGGAGCAAGTGACAGGAAGGGTTCTACCTGTAACTCTGGAGGACAAATGCCAGCAGGCCAAACAATTAAATGAACCAATAATCTGACCTTGTATAAGGCAGCTTTACCTTTCAAAAAGTCAGAAGAAATGATGCAAAACCAGCCCCTGTTATTGGTATGCTCTTTTGCTGCTACTTTCTCTGTGGTGGACAAAAGGGAGAAGTCAAAGGGAGTTCTAGGTGCCCTTGCTGTCAGTGGCAGAAGTCTTTCAGCCTTTCACACTGCAATCTTACTCCGCCTTGACAAAGCTCATCTGTCCATGTGAACCCTCCTTTAGTAAACACTTTCTCCTATGGGTGCTGTAAGTTACAATTATATAGGAAGTCCTTTTCTATTCATAATGAGATATGAATGGCCCAACTCTTGTATGACAGACTGGGCAGGTGCCATAAAGAATAAACCAATAATAACAAAGAGTCCTGTGACACCCTAATGATGAAGAATTATATTACAGCATAATTGTTTGCATTAATTCATTTTCACAGGGGAGAATGAGTAATTTCTTCCTGGTGCAGGAACATCTTCAAAATCTGTGCACTTTTTGAAGATGTCTTGCAGAGGGAAGAAAGTTTTCCTCCCATGAGACACCTCTTTCCTGCTTCTCTATCATGCAGGGGCTGGCAGAAGTGGGGAGGAGGAAGCAGCCAAGTGAGGAGTCATTCTTGTCACTAGTTATGATAGCTGGTGGCAGGTGATCCTCCTTGCTCAATGACCCCACTCCCTCTCATCTGCAAGGCCACATGGGTAGCTGGGGGACAAGGATGTGCACCCAAGTGAAGAGGATGCCTGTTGCCAGCTACCACAGCATGATGTGGTGGCCGCATAGACAGGAGTGATGGAGTGGGGCAACCAAATAAGATTTGCCTATTTGCTGCCTAATATAGTCAATGAGAGGCAATGTTCCTGCATGGCTGGCTGGAGGAAGTGTGTGGGAGCTGAGCAAGACGTTTGTATATCACTGGGTAGCTGGTACCATACAGGCCTCAGCTGGGTTCTTTTTCCCATGTTTCTTCCACTCATATGGCCACATGTAATGGCTAGTGGGGTGGTGGAGGCACCAGCTAAGCAAAGAGGCTAGACTATTGCCTGCCATCACAATCAGAAACATGTGATCCTCCTTGCTCAGCTCTCTCTCTCTCCCATCTCCACATGGCTACATGTCTGCTGGAGGGAAGAGGATGGGCAACCAAATGAGAAGGCTTCTTCATCACCTACTCTCCCTCCACCTAAATGACCATGTAGTGGATGTGTGGCAAGAGGGGATGGAAGGGCAGCTGAGCAAATAGGCTTGCCCATTGTAGTCAATGCATATCAATGGAGGCACTTTTTGGGATGCCCCTGTGACATGCAGACTATTCTGGAGCTTGAAGAGGATTCTCCTTATCAGGGTTTCTGGACCCTCAAGAGGTCCTTCCTCTATGTCTCCCCCCCACCCCCAACCTCTCTTAACTTGTGTCTTTAAATATTCTTCCCATTTCTAGCATGATCCCACATAGACTCCAATCTGTTTAATAAAATGAATGAAGTGCTGTCCAGTATATCAGTACAGTATATATACAGCATACAAGGCTGGTTCTGGGGATTTTACACAGTGAAATCAGAGGGAAATTAGATGAAAAAAAGTATTGACAGTTATATCTACATTATTAATATTGATGATTCACCAGACTGTTGGTGATAACAAACACCCTTACATCAGGTAAGACAATAAGTAGTGTGATTAGAAATCTTTTCCTGGAGGCCTTTGGTGATAGACTGGAACTCAAAAGAACAGTACCTTGGGGGACAGTAATTGTTCATTTACTATAAAGAATTTAAAGCATTGTTCTGTTCACTCAACTTCTATGGGCTAAATTTAATTCAATTCAATTAATTAGTCCTAACTAGAGTAACCCAGGGATTCAATGGCACTTACCTAAAGGTCAGCTTATGATTCAGAAAGTGATTCATTGGGTCTAAATAAATAAACCCACTGAATCAATTGCTGAATGGCAATTGACCACCTGAGGTATTAATACCCCAGAGAGCCAGCATGGTGGAGTGGTTTGAGTGCTGGACTATGCCTCTGGAGACTAGGTACTGAACCCCAATCAGCCATGGAAACTCAGTGGGTGACCTTGGCTAAGTCACACTCCCTCAGCCTCAGGGAAAGGCCAGGGCAAACACACTCTGAATAAATTTTGCCACAAAAACTCTATGAGAGAATTGCCTTAGAGTCTCCATAAGTCCAACTTGAAGGCACACAACAAAATTTATACCACATTTTCAGCCAGAATAGCTCCCACAGTGGCTTGCAAACTGACAGTTCCCTGATTTCAGGTTTACAATCTAAATAAGACGTGACACATAAGGAAAATGGGATGGCAATGGGGGAAGGGATGAAGCCCAACAGATATGCCTGTTCTTCTTACCCTCCAAGGCTACATCAGTGGCAGTTGGGATGGAGGGCCTAGGCACAGTGGAGTTATGCATCCCTCTGCAATCATTAAACTGAGAAAGGACACAATTTTTATGATAATGTTCAGGATCCAAGAGAAATGTAAGGTTATTTTAAGAAACAATTCCAGAAGAATCCCTTCCCTGGAAAATCTGCCAAAAGACTTTGGCACCTGCAATGAAGGCAACATAGTCCTGCGTCCAGTCAATGCAGAATAGCCAAGTGGACTGGTTTCTACAATAGTAGTGGGATGACGCCTACTGCTGCACCTGAAGCCAATCCATAGCTTAGAGTGGTGTTGGGTGGACTGTATGAAGCACATGGCTCTGCCTTTCAACCCTTTGCCACTGCTTCCAACACCTTTTGTTAGATATGGTTGCTGCAATCTCCCTTACGGAAAGGTGAAACCATAAACCTAGGCTGCATCTGCACTGCAGAAATAATCCAGGTTGACACCACTTTAACTGCCATGGCTCAATGCTATGGAATTCTGGGAACTGTAGTTTGTTGTGGCACCAGCACACTCTGACAGAGAAGGCTAAATGTTCCACAAAACTGCAGTTCCCAGTTATGTCAACATGGATTATTTCTGCAGCGTAGATGCAGCCCTAGTCACCTCAAGAAATTAAGATGGCTATGATGGCTGAGGTTAAACAGTAAAGTGTGAGATAGACCTTTATATGTTTTAACATCATCTCAAATGTATCTGTTCATTTATTTTCCATTCGTGAATAGAGTGAGCTAAACTTTTGCAACCAAATAACAGATTATATGTAATACCTGAATGTGAAGAGAGTCCCCATGTCCAACATAGACAATAGTTCTGCTTTTGACTTCGGGAAAGAGAGGCGATACCGGAGGGTCTCAAAAGCAGGTACAATGAGAGCCTTTTTTGTATTGGCTAAGTCCAGCTGGACAACAGATTTCCTAGCAGAGAAAAATGAAAGATGTAGATCACAAACACTGATGACATGGACTACACCAGGCATGCCAAAATCTGAGTCTTCCTTTCTCTACATTTTAAATTTTTCAAATTTTCCAAATTTTCCATCACAAATATGACAACATTTTATAAAGTTGGCAAATTTTTCAAAGTAAACGAAAATGAAAACCTTCCCAGTTTGCATCAGTCCAATGGAAGCTTTTTGGAAGCTTTGAGAGGTCCATGTTGTACTTGCCTGTTACACAGCTGTCAAAGATGAGGAACTTAGGAAAAAAACTGGCAACACTAATTCAACAGAAAATGTATGACTGCAAAGGGATTCATGCACATAGTTCTTCGTCTAAATAGATGGCTCTGTCAGATTTGGTTTCTTCTACATCTGAATTTTTTAAAATTTCACATTCTTTCCATTTTGAATGAAGAAATGTGTATGTTTTGATAGAGTCTAATAAAAACAAGATGGAACTAAAATCTCAGCCATTACTAATTAGCTAAAAGAAGAACTTTTAAAATAGCTATTCACTATCTGAATTCCATGTTCTCATTTTGATATATAGTTTGACTGCGCCATCCATGGGTTTACTATTCATGGACTTGAACTCATGCAGACAGCAAGCCTGGGGGGGACAAAATGGTGTGTCTGTGGCACATGAGTGCACAGCCATTAGAATCAATGGGACTTGAGGTCCCATGTTTTTTTCCATACGCTGGGTGTGTGTTTGTTCCAGGACAGATCCCCTACATGTAACAAGGGCCCACTGTACTGACGAAACAAGAAGCACTAATGACCTAAACTTCCAGTTCCCCATATTCTCCTATTATGGCCAAAGAGGAAATTCCACATTACCACCCATGGGGAAGACAAACAACTATCTTTATGGTATACTGGCAAAGCATTATTCTAAGAGTGAATGTTGGGAGGACAAAGCTATTAATTTTGCCATTCAATTATTTTAAAGTATACGTTAGTCAGCTGCTGAGGTGTACAGAAGCTATATCAGAAAATATCAGAAATAACCATGCACCTTTCTTCAACATTTCTCCCTCCTATCAGTTCCTGAGCTATTTCTGCAAGTGTTCCTTTGTCTAGTTTTCTTCACTAGTGAAGGGGGATTCCAGTCAAACTTTATTTTGTACATTTATAAAATTTGAATTTACTGAACTGTTACTTTATGCATGACTTCATGCGTTGAGAGATGTTTGCCCACTGCTAAACAAGTATTGAGCTGAGCTCAGCTTTCTCCAGCTTTTGGTCCTGTTTCTCTGCAACATTTGCTTATTCCTCAAAATGGATAGATCAATTATTTGGAAAAGTGGGAAGTGAATGTACCATACTGGGAGATTACATATTGTAGATTCTGGGGTCAAACGTCAGGAATAGCATAGCACTATCTTCCCCTGGCTCCTTCCATAAACATAAACAAACAAACAAAAAACCTACACCCCCAATATATGTCATTCATGGAGTAGCCTTTCCAAGTTCTATAAATATTGTTATCAAATGATATACTACCCTTGCAGCTGGCTGACAGAACATCTGTACAGGCTTGACTGCAGTTGTCAGAATAAATTTCTTGGCACTGTTTTTAAAAAGTATTTTCCTTAAACAAAACAAAACAAAACAAAACACACTGTTTCTCAATATGTCTAATTGGATTCATTTTAATAGGATTAACTGTAATGATGTTTGTGATACAACTGTGGACACAGACTGGAAATGTTATAAACAAGCAGCAAATTATCTATAAGCTCAGTATCACAATCATCACCTGCCTGGAAAAGACCATCACAATGGCAGTGAGGCATATCTGTCATTTCAACTAGGCAAAAAAGGAGAACTGTTTGAATAAGCCTAAGTTATAGGTTTTCACAATAGTTTTCAATCAAAGATTTCCCCTCAGGCCTCTCTATGTGACTGTTCCATAAAATGAGATAACTCATAGGAAACTTTTTGAAAACTTGTTTGAAGAGCCTGCATCAAATTTCCTTGTCAGTGTGCAAAGGTTATTCAATTTTATCAGCCTCCCATTATAAGTTTTGGATACATTTTCCCTATTTCCTTTCTTCCTCCCTCCATCAATTCTAATTGATCCAGGCAACTGCTTCTTAAATGGAAAGTTCTTTTACAACCTGCCTCCTCCAGATGCCAGAATTATTCAGTGGTCGTGACACTCTTAATGATTCCACCCACTGCTTTAACTTGTGCCTTCTTCTGTAGATTTGGCATGGAACTTTGTGTGACTGAGAAAGTATTGAAGCAGGAAGAAGGTGCATTGAAGCCATTTGCGTCTCATTAAATGCAGTGGGGCTAAACTAGTTTATGTGCTTTCATATTGGTCTAATCTATATAACATCATCTCCAGTTTCTCTGCTGTCACAGTAGACTTCCTAGGTCTCATTTCTCTCACTGTAAATGGGAGTTAGAATAGGATTCCACAATGTTTGAGGAATGAGCCCATGAGTGCTTGTAATGACATGTTCTCCATGGCATTTCTGGATAGCTAAATGGTTTTCCAGATGACTCTGCACAGCTGATACTTACAAAACACATTGGGGCAGGCTGTATGCTGATCCACTGCTGGTATGACAGAATGGGATGCTGTAGGTTTTGTATGGGTGGTGTAGCCAAAATAGTAGGATTTGTATGGGTCGTGAAGCCAAAATAGCATCTGCAAACATCAGTACCCACACTCTTTCCTAGCAGTACTTTACTCTCACCTTCCCTTAGCCCTAGTTGAAGTGGTTGCCTTTGGAAAATTGTTTAGAAAGCATTTGGTCCAGAATATGTTATTGATTTTAGTGATACTAAATGTGTGAATCTCTTCTTTCAATAATTTCTCTAATCAATTGTTTATCTGGGGGCATAATTCACTGAATTGGCTATGGCTTACAAAGCCTGCATGACCAGAAACCAAGCTATTTAAAAGACTGCATCTTCCCACGTGAGCCTGCCTGGATTGTAAGATCTTTGGAAGAACCCTTCTCCCATCTCATCACTATGATAGACACATGTAGGAAAAACATGAGGGAGGTTCTTTTTTGTTGCTGCTTATGGGGTCTGCAGTACCCTGCCAAATGAGGCTAAGTTAGCTCTACCATTTGTTTTTCTGATGGCAGACAACAGCAGTTTCAAGCACAATGGCCAACAAAATACTTTTGGAAGCCAAGAAGCAGGCCATAAATCAGCTGTGGGCAACAGATTGAAGAAGCAATTTTCTAAATCTGGGATATTACAATGCCTGAATGGATTGCCACAAATGTCTCCCCAATCCTGGAAATGACCAGAAGTTTTGAAAAAATGGCTATTTTTTTTAATAAAGGCAGGGAGTTTCTGCGCTGTGAGTTAATAGCTATTTAAAAGGTGAATTGTGAAAAGAGTCGTGGAAAATTTTATCCTGGGGATAGTATACCTGCAAGTACTCACTGATACTTTATTTGCTCCCAAATTGTCTGCGTTTTCTAAGACAGTACATGTATAATTCAAATTTTAATTGTGGAACCATATATGCAAATAAGCATTATAGGCTTGAGTTAACATTCTTGTCATGAAGTCATGGATGTTGCAGAATAGTTAAGGGCAAAATGCAAAATATCTCCTTCACAGTCACTGCCCAATTTGTGCTAAGCAGATTTGGCAGGGGGAGGGGATTTCAGATTTGTTTTGTGTATGTAAAGTAAATTCTCCAAAAGGGAGACTCTTCCTTGATGTAGGATGGCCACTTATACATCATTCAAAAAGACAAAATAATATTTTGCATGCTAATTTATGCATATGCATACACACACACACACACTCATATACATACATTTAAATTTGAGGCACCATGGAACAGTGGTTTATGTATTGGACTAGGACTCTAGGATACAAATCCCTGCTCAGACATGGAAACACACTGAATAACCCTGGGCAAGTCACACTCTCTCAGCCTCAGTGGAAGGCAAAAGCAAACCCCCTCTGAACAAATGTGGCCAAGAAAACCCTATGATGAGGTTACCATAACTCATAGTAGACTTGACAACATGAAATCAAGGAAAACATGCCAATTTAGAACTAAACACTAATTTAAATAGAAATGTAATATATTTCACCATACTGGGGATGACTGATCAGGTAACCTGCCTCTTGCTTCAATCTTCTGTCCAGTGCTAACTACTGATCACAACTTTTGAGGTTTGAGTTGGGATGAACAGCCTTTTATAAATAGGAAACCATCAAAAAGAGGACTATCATATGACAGCCCTTGAAAGAGAGGAACTGTCCTTAGTAGGAGAGACCACATGAACACTTTGCTCAAGCATCTGAATATGAGGCCTCATTTTGAGGGCTACATACATTCATTTAGTGGATATCTCCACCACCACTTCATTTTGTTTAACTGAAAACATTTACCCTGTTCAATTTGCTAAGGCTGATGCCATATGCATTAAACATTACTTTTCATAATCTGACTCAGGTGTGACTCAGTATCTTTAATTTACTTATATTATGTGCTTCAGTGTCTGAAGCAGAAAGATTTGTGCATCATTTGTCAGAAGTGGTGTTTAATATAGCCTAGCAATAAATCTGGATATATTCTAGAAGGCTGCTTATTTATTTCTATACAATGGCTGAGAAGATTCAGCTTCATAAATATCTGCTTTCCAGCACCCTATCTTACTCCAAATTCTGAAAAATAAAGTAACAACCTGTGGACAAAGTTAATCATTTCTTCCCCACTCCAACCCCTTCAAACATTTCCAAGGCCTGCTTCCACTAGTCCAGGGGTAGGCAACCTGTTTGAGCCGGGAGCCGGGTTGCTGGCCCACAGGGGGGGGGGGGGGGGGGAGCAAAAAAATAAATAATTAAATAATTAAAAAAATAAACAAATAAATAAACCGGGACAAATGTAGGATGAAAAATTCAAATGGAGGACACTTTTTTAAAAAAGGGAGGACACGCTAAAAAATTTGCTGATTTTTAAAAAATGTTAATATAAATACATGTTTCGGAGGCTTCTATAGACAATTGCCCCCCTTGCCCGCCTCCTCCTGATAGGCCAAAGGCCCCACGCCCTCACGTGAGAGGCCAAAGGCTCCGGCGGCAATCGGCAGCAGGACCGGGCTGGGGCCGGTCCCAAGGCCTTGCCGGGCCGCATCCGACCCGCGGACCGCAGGTTGCCTACCCCTGCACTAGTCTTTTAATATTAGCTACTTATTAACAACTGCAGACAATGAGTAAGGTGATTGAGTACCAAGAAGGGTACAAACATATTACTTAGTGATACAGCATACATGGCTCAACTTCTGACATTCCCAGTTAGAAGGATCTCAGCTAGCAATGGATGGGAAAGACTGATAGAGACTTCTGTCTGACAGTATATACAGTGCAAGGTAGACAGACAGGTGATCTGACTTCATGTATTTCATGTATTTCTTGCTATAAATTTACAGCGCTTTATAAATAAAGGATAATAATAATAATAATAATAATAATAATAATAATAATAATAATAATAATAATAATATAGTGTGGGGATCTTTTTTGATAATGTATTTACAAATACTGTACTTCACCTATTTGTCACTTAACTATATTGATCACCCAAATTTCCTCCTACCAGCCATCCCATGATAATCAATAGTGACACACACCTCATGTCTTCTTTTTGGCAAAGGTTATCCCACAGGATAACCAACTCAATATCCACTCTCTAATTCGTCATAAAAACCAGTTGAAATAGATAAAGATATTCAGTATCATACAGCACCAATAGGCTTCCTCAAAACGGTAGATGAGCTAAAATTATGAGGTTTCTATATGCCTTATTGTCAGGTGTTTTGGTGAGGGTAAAACATTTTGACTATAAGAACCATTTGTCAGTGGATTAGGCTGCTTTTGAGGATAGTGGACTCTCCTTACATAATGCCAGTATATAATTTGTTATGGTCATTATTGAGGTGGGAATTAACTACTTCCCTCTCACAATGGCCTCCACCACCTCAAGACTCACTTTCATGGCCATGTAGTAGACACAATAGCCCTGAACAGCTGAGAAGTGTCTGGCTACATCCAGCTGTACCATGACAATGCCCTTCTCTGGGACCTCCAGAGAAATTCTGGCAGGACCTGAGGAATATCTTTGTTGTTGTGCATCTGGTTATAGAGACATAGCTGCTTCTTCTTGGCTGCCCACAAACTTACATGACCATGTCAGGGGGTTCCACAGAGAAGGAAAACCAGTCCTGAGAGGAATGAGTTCAGCTCTACCTGGTTAGAACTTTATGCTCTGTCTTCCCTTGCAGGATTTCAGCCAATATCAGTTATACTATCCTAGTCTACATAGAAATTGAAATTATTGACACTGATCTAGTTTGGATGTAAAACTTAACTATGTTGTAACATTGTATCATCTTCCACACACCTGCAAGGAGAAGATTGGAAGCTTCAGTATATCATTAATAGCAATTTAGCATTTATATTTGAACCCTAAATTGTAGCTGATTTCAATTATGTTTACTGAGACAATCCATAAACTACTGTTCAGAGTCAACTACAGTGAACTACACTTGTGTCTGCGGTTTATAGTCTGTTTGTCACTTTATAGACCGCCCACAGGCACCCACTTACCGCACAGGTCTTCTGGGATGTTCTCAGAACAGCCTGGCAGGAAACAGAATGAGTGGGAGACGGATTTTACCGCACACTCCAGTCCCTCACTCATTCCATTCCCTCTCTCTTCTGTTCCCATTCCATTCCAGAGGGAACACTTTTTGAGAACTGTTCTGAACAGTTCTCAAAAATTCCCCCCTCTGGAACGGATTAAGAACGGAAGAGAGGGGGAACGGAACAAATGAGGGACAGGAGTGTGCGGTAAAATCTGTCCCCTACTGGTTCCACACTTGTTCCTGCTCCTTCCGTTCCATTCTCAGAACGGACCCAGGAGGACCTGTGCAGTAAGCTTCTATGTGTGGTTAGTGAAAAACAGGCTTCTTGGCTCTTCTAAATGGTTACAGTATAGGAGGAAATTGGGGAGGCCCTACATTTAGTACATTTAATAGTAAACCACAGTTTTGCTTTTCAGCTCAACACAGCCATAGTGTAGATATGCAGTCTACAAATAATGCATCACATGTTATCCATTCAGAACTAGATTTTCCTCATGTGTCAATGGGAAGAGGAGTGCTTTCTATAATAAGGCATAAAAATGGGGGGGGGGGAGGAGGGACAAAGTCATGGGAGTTCAAACCAAAGGAATGGAATGTCATAACATGATACAAACACACAACAGTGAGTAGGATTCCCAAAACAAAAAGCTGTTTGGTGCTCATGAATATATATGGTCCTGTGTTCTGGAGTGTGTTTTCAACTCCAGCGATTTTGAAGGCCTCTGAAGAATGCATTGGGCTTAAAAAAATACTGAATAAACAGTTGATCATCTCAGACCACATGGGACTTGTCTCCTCACTGTTTTCTGCTCATTCATGACTTTGAAAAAGAAGACTTTGCATTCCCAGGTACAAAACACAGTGCACCTTTCATTTTACACAGGCTCGGAAAAACAAAAGAAGCTCACAAAAACCGTCAACGCAAAGGATTTTCATGTGCCACCACCTCTGAGCTTGAACTGTTTTGAGGGGCTCAGATGGTGTTCACTAGAGTTTGATCAACTGTACCTAGATTGGGCATTTTGGAAAACAAAATCTGTAAGTCAGGGTAGTTCATAAGATTTGTGGTACTTTGGTATACAAAGCAAATGAGGAGCAAGTACAGAGACAGTACCATACACTTTCCTTCAACATTTACTAAACCAGAAAAATGAAAGTTATTTCTACTATTCATGGTATATTTGATATATAAAACATGCATGGGAATGCTCATGAATAGGAAAAACAAAAACAGCTGGAACTGGTTGAGCTGAAAACTAGTTAAGTGATAACAGCCTGACCAAAATAATATATTTTTTTTTGCAAAGGAAGGAGCAATTTGTAAAAATCAGATGTTAGATCCTTTGTTTGGCCACTTGGTGTCCTCCTTGCTCTATTTATTGGGATATGTGTGTATGTGTGGGGGGTGGACATCTCCATTAAGAGAGGCCAGGTAAGCTGAGCAGAGGTCTGAAGACCATGAAACCCAACTTGTTCACATTTATTGTTGTACAATACATAACAAAGTCATTCCTCCTCCTCTCCAGTTGAGTGCAGTAATTATTCTGTCCTGACAAGATCTTATCTTTCAATCACTTATCCAACCTGTTTGGATCATAGCTCCACTTTCATTGTACAGTGCTGGGTTAAGAGTATGTCAGAGAGATAACAACTTCAATAACATTTTTCACATCCCCACTATTAAAGACATCCTGGAAGCATCAATATCAGAGATGGAAAAGACCTATAGGTCAACCAGTCCATTTCCATGCCAATATAGGATGCAATTGTACATTTATTAGTGCTGTTGACCAGTTTCATGTTGAAGTATGCCTTGTAATAGAAATTTCTACTTCCCTTGGGAACTAAACTTAATTTCATACTTTTAAATATTTATTTATTTTATACATTTTCATGTTTACACATTCAAGAAAAGAATCATGAATAAATCACAACTTCTATGTGGCAGGCACACAGAGTGATATACAATAAAAACATCAGAAGTTCACATAAAACTATTTTTTAAGGAACAAAACACCATACAATAAAATTTGGGAGTAGCATTTAAATTAAAACCAAACAGCAATAAAAGATTATACAATATTAAAAGCCAGACAGAACATAATAGTTTTTACTTTCCTGTCTGAAGCAAAATAAAGAAGAAGCCAATCTGACCTTCCTGAGGAGGGAATTCCACACTGAGAATGCTGCTGTTTTAAAGTATTTAAAGCAGTTGCAGTGGTAAAGAGGAGATGATGAACAAGGGGAGCAAAACCAAACAAATGTTGTTGGGTCCGAAATGGCCACAACTGTATTGGTAAGAGCAGTTAGAAGCATAGGGTGCTGGACAACTTTCTTGTCAACTGATGGAGGCCCACTATCAACTCATCTCCTGGGGAAAAGTATGGGATGGAAAGATCTCACACAACTCTAAGCCACTGCATGGTTTTGGCAGTGAATATGGTCTAAGAGTTTTCATGTTTTTTTTGGGGGGGGGGTCTTTGTGTTGCTTGGAAACAAAAGCTGCCTAAATATTGCACCATTTTAATTTTTTTGGAAAACAGCTGGGGCCTTCAAGGGCTACAGATGAGGTCCATGTCTCTCCCTGACTTTAAAGGAAGCCTCAACATGGGGGAAACAGGCCCAGTGTTGAAAACTCCAGTAACAAGATGTGACAAAGAAAAACAAGAAATAAAACAGCAAAATCAGTATAATCTGCACTGGTCAGAAATCATCATATGCCATCTTTTTAACAAGGAACGGGAACAAGAAAAACACCAAGCCAACTGAATGCTAGCTGCCTGGCAGGGATGATTTGAAGTCCCTGGGCAGACTGGGGATAAAAATCCCTTTCTCTGGTCTGCCTTGAAAGGTCTGCCCCCAGCTAGGCTAACCTGGCTCTGGACTCCCCAGCCAGGCTTGCAGGAGCAATGTGGGTAGCTGGGCAGGGAAGTCTCCAAGCAGCCAAAATAGAAAATAGTGAGCTGTCATGCTTTGTCTCTCCCTCAGGGACCTGCAAAAAAAGCTCAGGATGAGCCTGAGACTCGTGCTTGTCACTGTCAGTGCTTTGCCTAGTCCTTACCTCCATTACCTAATGTAACTAGGAAAGGCAGGATACCAACAATTCCACATGTGTGTGTGTGTGTGTGTGTGTGTATCTGCAAGTTAACAGGGCATGTACTGCAGCAGTGGTGCACTTCTTCTTGCTCACTTCTCAGGTTTGCACATCCAAAACACTGGGATTTTGAAAGCTCTTAGTAGAGCCTAAGAGACATAGATCTTTCTTAGTCTTGGCGTATTCCCTAAATAATCCATCTGCTATAAAACTTAGTCTCACAACTGGTTCTGTCTTCTGCTTCCCACATTTTTCTAAAGCTAAAAGCATCTGTTTCAATCTTCTGATTTATTATCATCCTAGAAGTACAAAATATCTAATTCTGGGATACCAACCAAGGAACACCTGCAATAGGTGTAGCTATTTTACTTGTCACATAAGTTTTTGTATGCAACAACAGTTTTCATGCTTACCTGAGGTACTCGTAGAGTCCATACATAGGCAAAAAGTCAATGTCTGACAGGAACATGTATGGTGTACTGATATGTTTCATAGCCACATTCCGTAGGAGATTCACTGGATAGAACTGGCCCTCCTTGTATACTATGTGGTATCCAACGTTGTGCCGGCTCATGAGGACTTCAGAGCCTTGGGCATAGCGTAGAAACTGCTGAGCTTCTGCATCAGAAAGATAGAGAGCCAAGCTGATGGGGCCTTCCCAATGTTTGCAGATGGCTTCAAGCATCTGGAGTCTAAGAATGGGGGTGGAGGGGAAAAAACAAGGTCAGAAAGAGGAATATTGTAAGACTGGGATAACCCTTTTGCTATTTTTGCTTCAGCTATAAAATATCATCACAACAGAGAGGTCAATCATGATTTATTTGAGTTCCCTGCAAGTACAAATTATATCAGTTTTTCTCCTCAGTATGTGAAAATAGACACAAAGTTTCTGTTCAATTTTCAGTGACTATTCACACTTCAGGATTTTTTTCAATAAATTATTTTGTATAAAAAAATTTCTACAGACAAAATGTAAATGTCTTGCACAGAAATTAAATTAAAACAGATACTGATAAAACACTTTGGTAAAAAACATACAAAATGTTATTCTTAAAAAGGAATTGAAACTGTATATGGAATTAAAAACAATTCAAAACATATCCCTTAGTAAGGCAAGGAATAAAAACACACCATTAAAAACCTTTTCCTTATAAATAGTTAGTGCCTGTCAGGATAAGAAAGCCAACGGAATAACAAAAAAGATGGAATCAAGTCTAGCAGCCCTAGGAAGGAATTCCAGAACCTGAGAACAGACACTGAGAAAGGGCCTTTTCCATATTCTGACCATATGTGACTACAAACATGGTAGGACTGAAAGAAGGGCTTTCCCCAAAGATCTAAAAGCCTGGGCAGACTTGAGTGGGGGTATACAGTGTCAGGGATGATGGGAGTTGTAGCTCTTCACCTCTGGCTTTAACTCACCACCTTGTTATGCAGCGGAGCTGACCAGCTTTGGTCAATGGTTAATGCTTTTCTTCCAAAGCAGCAGAGTTTCAGAGAATAGGCTGAAGACCCTGACAAACCTCTCCAAGCCTTCTCACTCTTCTTCTTCAGAAGTCTCCAAACTTCTCCAGGATCCTGCTGGCTCTTGTATCTTCAGTCAAGACACCAGACAACTCAGTAGTCTTATATAAAAGATCTACTTTATTCTACTATATACAAAATACGATATACCCTACAAATCACAATCTCTACAATCTCCAAAACACTCCAACTATCCAATCTACTCAAAAAAAAATTGGCAAACATAGCAATTATTATAGTCATTGTTAAACACCACCCACTTAGTCAGTTTCCACCCAGTGGGCGTGTACACTCATTTTGATTGGTTCTCATAGTTCAACCCATACTTAAGAATTTCATCATTTCACCTTGTACACTTAATGAATCTCAGGTGTTTTCAATTGTACATTCTATAATTCTGTCCTTGGCATTCAAGCCTTCTAAATTACATTAGCTTTATCACCTGTGTGGCTTCTTAATTGCTCTTGCTTAGTCATTGTGACTTTTACATACATGTTTTATTTTTTCTACTGTATGTCCCATGTTGCATTTTCCTTAACATACAGTCCCTCAGATAGCTGGACTCAAGTTGTGTAGGGCTTTATAAGTCTGAATCACGACTTTGTGCCCAGAAATAAAACAATTGCTTGTGGAGCAACTCTAACAAGGATGTTGTGTACTTCCTATAACCAACCCTGGTCAACAGTCTAGCTACAGATATTTGGGCAGCTGTGCCATTGAGTACTTTTTTGTTTTAATTGTTAAGAAATTTAACTACAATACATTAAAACAATACATAATCTACTAAAAAAATGAGAAAAAAGAAAACAGAATAAGAAAAAGTACAGAAAGAAGAGAAGAAGAAATGGTAATGTTATTTTCTCACATTCTTATTGATCATTATAGATAATCTATAATTTATAGCCATTGCTAAGAAAGTTGAAAGTTAACATTTCCTTTTTTCCTTCTCTTCTTTCTGAGGACTTTTGAAAGGCATCATGTACAGCATGTTGCAGTAATCAAAATGAGATGTAATTAAGGCATTCAGATAGACCATCTATCTCCAGAAATGGAACAGCTAGCTCAAATTGTGCAAATATACTCCTGGTCATGGCAAAAGCCAGGGAAACCAAGCTCAGAGTTGAATCCAGAAGCAGACCTGTTTTTTCAAGAGGAGTGTAAAGCTAGAGCAAGAGAAATTAGAAAGTGAAATGTAATACTGCACCAAAGAGATACAAAAAAGCTAGAACAAGATGAATTAGCAGCTAAACTGTTAAGTCTGCATCAAACAGACTGTATTAACATTTTTAAATGCTGAGAAAGGCCATGAAACATGAGTATCTAAAGCAGAAAATGAATTGAAAATGAATGTTTTAACAGTTTCTTTCCAAGTTGTGTCATGGATCTTTAAGGAACAAAACAAAACACTGCAGTTAATTAATTCCACTTCTACTTAATCTGAGCACCTGCTTAGTCCATCCAGAAACCATTTCCACTCTTATTAGATTCAATTAAAAAAGTGATTATGAAGATATAATGCCTCTGAGTATTCAGATTACTTTCTGTGCACTTATTTCCTTCAGCTAAGTAATCATCTTTTCCATTTTCCTCTCTTTATTAAAATCAGGATGGGAAACAGAAGGCATGCAAGGCCATAGAGACCAGCTCTTGCTAAGGCAGCATGTCAACCTATAAGAATACTGGGAACAAGATTAGTCAAGCCTTTAGTACAAGGGCTGCTCCACTTGACCTTTGGTGCAAATGGAAACAGAAACAGAGACACAGGTTGAAAGCATCTGCTGTCATTTTAAAACTAATCACAGTTTGTTGTTATCTGAAAATCGGGACAGCTTGTGATTAGTGCAAACAATGGTTTATTGAAACAAGCTGGGATCAAACTTGGCTTGTTACAACAAGCCATTGTTTAAACTTTACACTATCTGGATGTAACGACAAACCTAGGTGTTTTTAAACAAGGAAGTAATGCTTCCAATCTTATCTTCCTTGAGGCTGATGCAGAGGAAGAGAAGGGAGGGTAGAGGAGCCTGAACATGACTGGGTTCATTTTTAGAATGCTAAACTGTAATTTAGTATTACTTCTGAACTGGACTAGGGTCATTTCAATTATAATTTCAGCATAATTTTATCATACACTAAGCAGTTTTATATTTACAGCCCTAATATGGCCTCACAGTTCTTTTGTGATGCATGAGTCTTCCATTAGAATCATAGAATCATAGAATAATAGAGTTGGAAGAGACCGCAAAGGCCATCCAGTTCAACCTCCTGCCATGCAGGAAATCCAAATCAAAGCATCCCCGACAGATGGCCATCCAGCCTCTGTTTAAAGACCTCCAAGGAGGGAGATTCCACTATGCTCCGAGGGAGTGTGTTCCACTATCGAACAACCCTTACTGTCAGGAAGTTCTTCCTAATGTTGAGGTGGAATCTCTTTTCCTGTAGCTTGCATCCATTGTTCCAGATCCTAGTCTCTAGAGCAGCAGAAAACAAGCTTGCTCCCTCTTCCATATGACATCCCTTCAAATATTTAAACAGGGCTATCATATCACCTCTTAACCTTCTCTTCTCCAGGCTAAACATTCCCAGCTCCCTAAGTCGTTCCTCGTTGGGCATGGCTTCCAGACCCTTCACCATTTTAGTTGCTCTCCTTTGGACATGCTCCAGTTTCTCCACATCCTTTTTAAATTGTGGTGCCCAGAACTAGACACAATATTCCAGGTGGGGCCTGACCAGAGCAGAATATAGTGGCACTATTACTTCTCTTGATCTAGACACTATACTTTTATTGATGCAGCCTAAAATTGCATTGGCCTTTTTAGCTGTTGCGTCACACTGTTGACTCATGGGAGATCTCAGGGCAACAGTCACAGAGCACAGCTGGGAGTTGACTGTGGCAAAGAGGCTAAGTTTTCCTAGTTATATTAATACCTTAAAACTTGTTAGGGGCAATTAGCTTACAGTTGTAAACTGCTTAGAGACTGCTTAGCTGGTATGAAGCGGTATATAGATGAAGCTGCTATTTCTATTCGCTAGTGATGTTGTAATCAAGAGATTGCCTCTTGCTACTTAATATTATTTGATGCATTGCTCTTATATTTTGTATTTAAGAAGATAGTTATTGGCTTACTGGTAAAAAGTATTATTTAGTTTACTTGAATTAGGGGGAACTGAAGCAATTTATACTTCTCCCCAATCCTGTTATCAGGGGAGGATCCTTTGCTTGCCTGTCAGTGGAGAGACCAGCAATTTAAAGATAAACGGCACAATTACCAGATTGTTAAAAGAGGTAAGGGCAGGCTTGCCCGCCCATTCTCTCTCAGTTTGGCTGAAATGCTGGCCCAGTCTTCTGCCTCAACAGGAGTGTGAGAGTAACTTCTGGTCACTTCGGGGCTGGGTAGGAATTTTCTCCCCTTTTCAAGTTTTTTTTTTTTTTTTTTTTTGCCTACCACACACTGTTAGTTGGGGACTTTGACAATTGGTCTGGGGTGTGATCATAAATAGGTGGGGAGGAGATAGAGGTCCAGGTGAACACCTAAAGGGTGAAGGAAAGTCTCTGGAACTGACTTTTAGGTCTTGTGACTAAACAGAAAGGGAAAGAGACTTGCTTAGGGGCTGGCCTAAGATTTAAACTCTCACTTAAATTTTGTGAGTTAAGTGGGGGAGTCTTGGGTTGGCCTTCCAGATGCGGGCTGCCCGGGGAGCAACCTACTTCTGTATTGTCCTTGAGGCATGGGTGTTTTCGCCCAGGGAAATCTGGGGAATTGGTCTGGGAGCAGACCATCCGCCAGCTGTTCCCGCACAACGTTCTCCCCCCTGGTATTTGCAGATCTTGAAGAAATAAAGTTAAATAAATTGAGTAAAATAAAGTTGCCCATTTTATAACCCAGTTCTCTGTGTCTGACCTCGTTATTCACTGGGTTGGTCAGCAATGGAATTTTGGTTAGGCTACCAGTTTTTACTTATGACATTTATTAGTTATTATTAGTTGGAATGTGCATAAGGACTGAAACTGACCCTGAAATTCTGTATGCAAAGGAATGTTGTAGCATATTTGAGACTAACTGAAATAAAAAGAAATTGGTAGCACGAGCTTTCATAGACGTCAAGTGAGGCCTACTTCGTCAGATTCATGTTTTGGAATGGAGAATTGAGAGACAGATCTATATAAGTTGCCTGTGTGTGAGAACGTCAATTCAAATTCAAAGATTTGTGGGTATGGCGATGAGGTGGTGAGTACAGTTTTAATGATGGTTGTTGGGGAATAAAGGGAGCAAAAAAGCTGTTGCTTACAGCCAAGGAGAGTAGATAACCATATGAATGAGTATTGGAATGCAGTGTGGGAAGCAGAGAGGGAGGTGATGAACGGGTCAAGGGTGCCTGCATGAGGATGGGGGTTAAATAATGCTGAAATGTGTGCAGTGTGCCAGGAAACCATTATCTGTGCTCAACTCCTTGCTGATTGACTGTAGTCTGTGGATACATTCCAGTCCTGCTGTTTCTCTTTCTAGTCTTCCTTTGTGGTTCTTTTGTTCAGGGATGACTGTTCTGAAGTCTGAGATGAAATGCCAACATTTATACAGTCAGTTTACCACTGATATAACTCTGGCAACTACTGTTTTGACCCCAATATTCTAATTATGACCAGATGTAATTTGGGGCTGAATTTGGGAAGCTTTTATTATTTTATTCAAATATTAGGATATTTGAAAAAGTAAATAGTACTGGAAAACTATTTTTTCCTTCCAAGGCAGAAAGTGGTCATAAAGACCACTTTTAACATATCCCACATATTCCTTTTGTCAGTGTAATATGCATTTATATAGCATAACTATGATTAGAATGAAAATGATTTTTTTTTGAAAGAAAATGTTTTCTTTTCTGCTCAAAGCTTATATGTGGATTGATTGAATTAAAGAAACCAGAGCCTGAATTTGCAAGACCTGAGCAGAATAGTTGATGACTGTGGCTCTTTCGGGTCTTTCAGTTAATAGGTTCTCCATAAATCAAAGTTGACTTAAGTCATCTACGTCATCAGACCTCAGAGGGAGAGTGAGGCCTGCCAGCTCCATCAGGACTGGCCTAAAGTAAGCAGATGAGTCCTACCTTTGCCATCTATGTCATCAGACCTCAGAGGAAGAGTGAGGCCTGCGAGCCCCACTGAGCCTGGCCTGAACTAAGAAGAGCCCTCCTTCCAGTCCATCTGCCTTGGTCCAGGCCTCAGAGGAAGAGAAGAAATGCTGGACCTCCCCCCCTTCCCCACCACCATTCCCTTCTCCTTTTGTGTCGGGTCTTTTTAGATTGTACGCCTGAGGGCAGGGAATCATCTAATTAAAAATAATAATTGTAAGCTGCTCTGATAGCCTTTAGGGCTGAAGGGCGGGGTATAAGTACTCTAATAAATAAATAACAGTAGAAACTCTAAAAACAAATAAATCACACTGAAGCATCCCTAAATAAGACATAATTCACCAGATCTCTACTAGGATTTCCAGAAAAACAGTTTCCAGCTGGTAAGAAAACCTGTAAAACAAGGATCTCAGCCAAATATCACATTAAATATTCCACAATGTGGGTTCCTTATCACAACAGAAAAGCCCCTATTTTTCAACGCAGCCATTACATTGCTTCCCAATATGGATACACAGCAAAAGTCAGCAGAATGCTAATTTATATCAAGGTGGCTGCTGAAATAATATATAAGTGTCATATGTTTATATGGGTGAAATACTTATTTCGTTTGAAAGAACATGTTTATATTAAGAAGAGGCTGCCTGGGAGCCAAATCTTGGCTTTGAGGAGATTGTCCATGGCCCTGTAGTTGACACCCAGGAGGTGACAGTGGCATTTGTTACTAAAGAACAAGTTAACAGGTCACTTTCAAAATGGTTCGAGACTGCGCTCCTATTTCTTTCATGACAGATCATCAACAAGACTGGCTACAGAATAGGTCTGTGAATCTTCACTGAGACTAAGAAGGAAAATGGAAAGCAACAATTACATAGAGTGGATTGTACAGGACTTCTCAGATCTGCCTGTCACATTTTTATGCAAGAAACTGGATGGTGGTTTAGATGAAAATGAAAAAGCAATGCAAAATAACATTTTGAACATACATTATTGAATTAAATCTTGCCTAGTCACAGTCTTCAAGCTCCAAAAATACCTAAAGGAGTCATAAAGATGTGAACATAGGTTTGCTGAAATGAACTTTATGCTTCATTAATCTAAGCACAGAGAAAAAAACAACAGACATTTCATTCTAAATCAGCAAAAACCAAACTTAACAAAAAAAAAAAAAAAAAAAAGGGGGGGGGACCATTGGCATGGCAGCCAGATGGTCTTTTCCAAATCCCTGTGCTAAACATCTCCCCATTAATACTTATCTGAAGAACCAGAACACGTTTTTCTACATGATAGTAATCAAACAAAATAGTAATCCTTCTTCTACCATCTTTTTAAAGCTTTGTGGAAGAAAGAAATGTGTTCAAACCAGCAAATACAACTTCCAGTTTCACCATTAGTATCTTTTTCCTGCAGTTCTGAGTGATCCTGATGATATCCAATAATGTATAAAGCTTTGCCCACTAGATGCCAGAGATTACTTTTGCTAGTCTACAATCAAATAATTACTTGCTCTCTTTTTGTCTGTTATTGAAACAAAGGTTATTATCAGTTGTGACACACATTTAAATTAGAAACAGGATCAAAATTCAAAATGACCATAACAAATTAGAGAGCTGGGCCAAAACTAACAAAATGAATTTGAACAGAAGAAATGCAATGTACTACACTTAGGCAGACAATAAAAATAAAAGGCTTAGATGTAGGAAAGGATATAGGTGAAACCTAGCTTGACAACAGTACATGTGAAAGGGATCTAGGAGTTCTAATGGAGCACAAACTCAATGGTGTGATACAGCAGCTAAAAAAGCCAGTGCAATTCTAGGCTACATCAATAGGAGCATAGTGTCTAGAATGAGGGAAGTAACAGTTCCACTCTATTCTGCTTTGATCAGACATTACCTGGAATACTGTGCCCAGTTCTGGGCACCACAATTCAAGAAAGATTATTATTATTATTATTATTATTATTATTATTATTATTATTAACCTTTATTTATGAAGCGCTGTAAATTTACACAGCGCTGTACATGCAATCCTTTTAGTTAGACGGTTCCCTGCCCTCAGGCTTACAATCTAAAAAGACATAACACAGAAGGAGAAGGGAGTGGTGACGGGAAAGGGTAAGAGGTCCAGCAGTTCCTCTCAACCTCCGAGGCCTGGACCAAGGCAGATGGACTGAAGGGAGGGCTTGGCTTCAAAATGGAAGGTTAATCATTATCCAGGGAAAATACATACTCACAAGTAGGATAATGCATATACAGTACATAGCAATACAGGAAATGGATCGATAAACAGTCAACAACAGAACATCAGCTAGTAAGCAACAATTATGCGATGCCTGGGAAGGCTTCTCGGAACAGCATGGTTTTCAACTCCGTTTTGAAGCTGGTTAAAGAAGTGATGGCTCTTGCTTGATATTGACAGGCTTGAGCAAGGAGGGTGACCAAAATGGTCACAGGTTTGGAAACCATGCCCTATGAAGAGCAGTTTAGTGAGTGAGGTACCATATGTTTAGCCTGAAGAAGAAAAAGTTAAGGGGACACATGACAGCCATGTTTAAATATTTGAAAAGATGTCATATTGAAGATGGAACAAGCTTGTTCCAGAGACTAGGACACAGAGCAACGGATTAAAGCTACAGGAAATGAGATTCCACCTCAACATTAAGAAGAACTTCCTGATGGCAAGAGCTGTTTGACAGTGGAACACACTCCCTCAGAGCAGTGGTGTCCCTAGGGTTGGTGTCACTTGGTGTGGTCACTCATGATGTCACCCCCCATTGACCTCCTCCCATTTCATACCATACAGAATACTTAGTAATGCTTTTTTGCACTGATGTTACTCATAAATCATAATTACAATATACCACTGAATGTAATGCTGACAAGTTGTGACATAAACAACTAGCAAAATTAAAAGTCTACCTTCAAATTACAATATCATATGCAAAACCTAAATGTATTTACACATACACAGTGAAGATTTGGTTAAAATGATTTTTAAAAGAAAAATTATTTTTTTAAAAAAATCATTTTTTTTAATTTTTAAAAACTTAAAATTTAGAAATTTTACTTTTAAAAAATTCTTCTCCCACTGAGCTTCACCTCACTCTCACCATCTCTTAAAGCATTTTAAAGAGATACAGTACAGGCAAATGCCACAATGTTTCTGCAAAAATACAAGTATTTGAGCAGCAGTAGTGTAAACCCCCCCCCTTAGGATGTCACGTGGTATGGTCTGCACCCCCCTGGTGAAGCCACTGCCTCAGAGATTGGTGGAATCTCATGCTTTGGAGGTTGGATGATCATCTGTCAGGAGTGCTTTGGTGGTGTATTCCTGCATGGCAGTGGCTTTTACAATAGCAATAGCAATAGCAAGTACATTTCTTTACTGCTTATCAGTGCACTTAAGCACTCCCTGAGTGGTTTACAAATTGTAAGCTAATTGCCCCCAACAAGCTGGGTATTCATTTTAGTGACCTCCTCGGAAAGATGCAAACCTGAGTCGAGCTTGAGCCCTTTTGCTGGTATTGAACTCGCAACCTTATGGTTTGTGAGTGAGTGGCTGCAGTTCAGGCATTTAACCACTGCACCACCAGGGCTACAAGATGACCCTTGTGGTCTCTTCCAACACTATGATTCTAGGGATCAATTAAAAAGAACTTTAAATATTATATGAAAAGCTTTTGGCAACAATGATTGGTTTCATAGATAAAACATATACACACACCCTTCCTCATTTGCGGTGGTTAGGGGCATAAGGCCCCTGCGAATGTGGAAAAATCGTGAATAACCCTCCCCCCACAAGGAAGCCAGTTAAAGGGATCGATGGGCAGGGGAAGAAGAGCAGGCATGCTCCCCACCCCTTTCCTGGGGAATAGCTGTCTTCTTCAGGCAGCTATCCCATGGAAGAAGGTGCACGGGGTGGGGGGATTGATCCTCCTTCCCCTTTTCCTATTGGGATAGCTTTCAGGGAAAAGGACATAGGTCATTGGAAAAGGGGTGGGAGGATCAATCCTCCTCACTCTTTTCCTGTTCATATAGCTGCCTTCCCAAGACAGTTATCCCACTGGGAAAAGGGTGACAAAGATTGATCCCCCCGTCCCTTTCCCGGTGGGCTAGTTGCCTTGGGAAGGCAGCTATTCCCCCCCCCCCGAAAAGGGTGGGGTTGGTGCGTGCACCTTTTCCAGGTTCTCCCTCCTGGGGCCCAGAGGGAGGAGGAGGAGTATGTGCACATGTGGCCTTGGCCTCGTGAATAATCAAAACCATGTGTGTCAAAGCTGCAAATGTGGAAGGCCAACTGACAGAAGCATAGTGGGACTCTCCTTCCATTCAACCAAAAGCAATCAATCAGCATAATCAGATTAAACTGAATTAATATGACAGTGTGGCAAATGGCAGAACACCACAAAGTCCAACAGAGTCCCTAGATCCACTTAGGGCATCTGACATATTTATTACCTATTGGATTGGCAGGATTAGTCTCTAACATTTGGGGCTATTTAGCTTAGGAAAGTAGTAACTGAGGCTAGGCTAGACATGATAAACTAGGGAGTGGAGAAAGTGACAGGGAGAAACTCCCCCCCCCCCCGCCCTGATCCTACAACTGAAGCTGGATGTGTGGAGATTCAAGACAAGATCAAATTTATAGTGTCATGGAAAAAACTGTTAATTTTTAGTTTATTCTTACTGTATTTTTACTACCAGGGATGGCGAGAGGTACTGATCAGATTTTCTGCTGCCTGTGCTGAAATAAAGTAAGAAGCTTAATCTGGCATCTGGATTGATGGTGATGGTGGGATGGAAGACTTGGAGTCTGTTCAGAAAGTGAGGGATTAGATTCACATCCTGACCCTGTTTTTACACCCAACACTTAATCAGCACCCTGGCACTGTTCTTAGCAGAGCTTGGAAATGTTGCCAACTCATTTGTGTTAGCCTTGAAGAGCCATGCTAATGTTATCGTTGGCTGTAGCTCATGAATAAAGCTCAATTTAACCATGGCTACTGTCTTATTTAATTGCTTTTATGTTTACTTCTTTTAAACCAAATGGCAAACATGTGGGTGGTTTTCATAGTGCGAGGTTTCTTGAAGCACTATTAATTTATAGAAGATGCTCACTTTGCCATTTGGATGGTCTATTTTAAGGTTTTTAAAATGGAAGAAAAGTAATTTTTTAAATTTCAGTACCTTACTAGCATACTAACACAGAAACCTCCTATGTGGCTGTAATTTGTTTTAAAAGAAAAAGAAAAACATCGGCAGAGCAATCTGAGATAATGAGTAAAGAAATTTTTTTAAAAATATTTGTCATCTTTACACTGCTGCACATAAAACAAAGATGTTAGCCATTCTTATTCGAAGCTCTAATGCTTAATGGTTAACACTGTTGGTTTAATGCATAAATCCCAACCTTTCATACCTAGGGATGGTATTTCACAGAATTCACAGGGTCCGAAGAGCTACTGAGAGTGAGCATTACAACAAATCATTCACACTGAACTATCCTGTTTGTTGACATTTCTTTATGGGCATTCCCCCCCCCCTCATTGACACCAACAATTTCTCTGTTGAATCATATTCTTATTTGCAGTGCTGAAAATTCAACTCACTAGTCTAATAATTCAGACACAGGTGCAGCTTGAACAGTCATCATTAACTGCACCAAAGAACCAAATGAAACAAACCAACAATGAACACAAATATGACATAGCTATGATTTATGCATTTTTCATAGGTGGAGAGAGCTAGTGTTGCAATCAAGCAACATTCAGGAGAAGGCAAAATCTTCAAATGTAACAAACACCAATGCGTATGTCATTCATAGACATCCTCTCTGCACAGTGAGCTCAAGATCTGCTTTGTTGTCATAGGTGGGGGGGAGTAATTTTGCTCTCCTACTCTTTAAACCAACTTTATTGAACAGAAGGGAAGGGGAAGCTGTAGCTCTCTAGAGGTTGTTGAACCTCAAACCTGCTACAGAATTTTCTTCTGATTACAGCCTCCTTTTCCTGCACCCCACCCAAGTGCCTATGTAGGATCCTTCTGCTCAAATCTTTGTATAGATTGAGAGAAAATGGCCAGTAATTACAAAACACTAAAACTAGGCATCTCCTGGCTAGTTTCTGGCTGTATTCCCCCATGAGGGATTTCATGACTAATAATAATAATAATAATAATAATAATAATAATAATAATAATAATCTTTATTTCTACCCCGCCTTTCCACAGGTGTGATCAAGGCGACTTACAAAAAAATGAAGAACGATAAAATACAATTAAAACATCAGAGTATAAAAATTTAAAATGACATTACAAGGGGATATAAACAGGAATCTATACAAATCACATTCATCAGGGGCTGAATAAGCGACACTATTTACAATAATCTGGGGTCAAGAAAACAGAAAAACAAGGGGCAGAAAGAAAGAACACTATTAACTAAAGTGAAAAAGCCAGCTGAAATAAGTATGTTTTTAATTGTTTCTTAAAAGAAACTAGTGATGCAGAGGAGCGGAGCTCTGTGGGAAGCTTATTCCACAATGAGGGGGCAACAACGGTAAAAGCCCTCTGTGAGGTCCTCGCCAGATGAGATTTGGGGACCTCTAACAGATTTGTCCCGGATGATCTGAGTGTGCAGGGCGGATTATATGGGGAGAGGCGGTCCTCTAAGTACCCTGGGCCCAAGCCATTTAGGGCTTTATAGGTCAAAACCAACACCTTGAATTGAGCTCGGAAGCGAACAGGCAGCCAGTGAAGATCTTTTAAAATAGGGGTTATGTGGTCCGTCCTGGAACTACCAGCGACCAATCTGGCTGCCATATTCTGCACCAATTGTAGCTTCCGGGTTTGGTACAAGGGTTGCCCCATGTAGAGCGCATTGCAGAAATCCAACCGAGAGGTTACCAAAGCATGTACAACAGTTTCAAGGTTCCCACGATCCACGTAGGGGCGCAGCTGGCGTATCAGCCGAAGCTGATAACAAGCACTCCTGACCGTCGCATCCACCTGCGATGTCAGCTGGAGCGACGAATCAAGGAGTACTCCCAAGCTGCGCACTGAGTCCTTCAAGGGGAGAGTGACCCCGTTCAGGACCGGATGACAGATCTCACCACCCGGAGCTGGGGAACCTATCACCAGTACTTCCGTTTTCCCTGGATTCACATTGAGTTTGTTCTCCCTCATCCAGCCCATTACTGACGCCAAGCAGGCATCTAGAGGAGAGATGCCGTCCTTAGTTACTGCATCAGTCGGAGACACAGAGAAAATTATTTGGGTGTCATCAGCGTACTGATAACACCGCGCCCCGTGTCTCCGGATGATCTCTCCCAGCGGTTTCATGTAGATGTTAAAAAGCATTGGGGACAAAATCGCTCCCTGAGGGACACCAGATGTAAGGGCCCTCTTATCGGAGCGACAGTCCCCCAGCTCCACCATCTGGAATCTACCCGAGAGGTAGGACCGGAACCACTGCAAAGCAGTGCCCCCCAATACCCAACTCCCCCAGGCGTTCCAGAAGGATACCATGGTCGATGGTATCGAAAGCCGCTGAGATGTCCAAGAGCACTAACAGGGACACGCTTCCCCTGTCCATGCTCAGATGGAGGTCATCAACTAAGGCGACCATGGCAGTCTCAACTCCATAGCCCGCCCGGAAGCCAGTTTGAAATGGGTCCAGAAAATCAGTGTCGTCCAAGATCGATTGAAGCTGGAAGGCGACTGCTCTCTCGATCACCTTCCCCAAAAAAGGTAGCAGCGAGATGGGCCGATAATTGTTGTGAATCAGGGGGTCTAAGGAGGGTTTCTTAAGCAAGGGTTTAACCACTGCTACTTTCAGTTTGGATGGAAACTGACCCTCTCTTAGCCTGGCACCTGTGGAATCCTGGTCTTCTTAGTTACTTTTACCATTGGGCCTTGTCACATGTGAAACTGGAACTCCAATCTGGAGCCCTTCCGCAGGCCTTCCGTAGTGAGGGGGAAGCAGAGTCACTTTGAATCCAAGGCAATTCTTGTGATGTATTATCACACGTGAAGAATGAAATTGTGGTGATTCCTGAGTCAAAGTGGAGTGAGAGCACTTTGAATTACCACACTGGTTGGTACATGCAGATTCAATGATTCGAATTGGCACCCTTGCGCATGCTCAGTGGGGGTCTGAACGCATCGAGACTTTTTACGCTTCTGGGGTGAAGAAGGGGGCCACTTCCTGGTTCCACTTTCATGTGAATGCAACCCTCACGTGAATTGTTCTTGTCATTTCTCCCCCCAGCCTCCAATAGCCCCCCTCCTTTGCTCCCATCTCGAGGCTATGGAATTCTGGGAGTCGGAGCCTCCGCCTGAGCCTCTATGGCCCCCTCCTTTGCTCCCATCTCTCCCCCCAGCCTCCTGTTTCATTCTCTTCATCCCTGTCATCTACATCTAAATCTACCCTCTGTTTCATTCCCTTCACTCCTGTCATCTAGATCTAAATCTACCCTCCATTTCATTCCCTTCATCCCTGTCATCTAGATATAAATCTACCCTCTGTTTCATTCCCTCCATCCCTGTCATCTAAATCTAAACCTACCCTTCATTTCATTCCCTTCACCCCTGTCGTCTACATCTAAATATACTCCCCGTTTCATTCCCTTCACCCTTGTCATCTAGATCTAAATCTACCCTCCGTTTCATTCCCTTCATCCCTGTCATCTGAAAAACTGTTAATTCCCTTTATGAGCCCCCTTGAGTTTTATGTTGCTCGGGAGAAGGCTTTCTCTCAGTCCCACCACCATCACAGGCCTGTTTGGCGAAGAGAAGGGAATGAGTCCTCTTGGTGGTACTTCCTAACTGTAGAATAACCTCCCTAATGAAGTTAGCTTAGCCCTTCCTTTGTTCTCTTTCTGCCAGTAGGCAAAGACTATCTTCTTTACCTGGGTATTTGATTTTTAACTAAGCATTGCAGAACTGAGGTTTACTCTATTCATTATCATTATTATTATTGTGTTTTAGCTGCTTGAGCATCCACGTTTTTTCCCTTACTGTGTGTGTGTGTGTGTGTTCCGGAATGGATCACCCACATAAGGGAAGGGCGCACTGTATTTCAATGGTTGCAAATTAATGTTTTCAACATAGCTGTTTATTTATTTGCTTTTAAACTTTGTATTATGTCTTGCTTTAACTGTGTCCTGCTTTAACTTATATTGTAACCTGCCTTGGGTCCGTTATTGGAAGAAAGATAAAACATAAATAAAATAAATAGAAATAAAAATGGTCAAAGATAGTGTTCACAAGAAGTGGTTTCAAGGTACAGCAAGTTTGCCCATCCAGTCCCCTCTCTTAGTAGCATCCTTGGAATAACAACTACTATAACCCTCTCTATTATTTGGTATTGGCACCTGTCTTTATCAATCACAATAACACAGAAAATGGATGTTATGACTATGGGAAGATTATGATTTGTTTTTTTTAAAGAAATCTAAAGATTACAGGAAAAAACAACAACCAAGAACTGAAAGGCGTTAAGAAGAAATAAAATGTCCATCCAAGTGGTTCTTTTGTAAGGATATTATTTATTGATTTTAGAAAGAGAACCTCCATCCAAATCAATAAAATGCAACAATGTACCAAACGATGCATGGATGGATTATTTTTTCTTATAAGAGGTTGAACATTTAATGCTTTCTGAATAAAGAAGGGTACCTCTTACAACATGTTCTCTGTATGACTCCAAAAAGCGAAACAGATGCTCATTCCCTGCATTGTTGCCAACAAAACAGCACTGAGCTGCAATTCATTCCTTTGAATTAAAATCCTAGAGGAGAAATGTACATATGCTTGCTGGCTTTAGGAATTCCTTATGGCATTCACAACTGCTTTCAGAGCCACACAAAAAGCTTTTATAGAAAAATAACCCGAATCACAGATCCTAAGAAATCCTAAGAAGGAAAAATGGATAAAATACATGGGTGAATATGACAAGTGATGCCTAAATATACAGAATGTTAGCACTATGATACAGTGGCTTTTGTGAGTGTGTGCCTGTTTATACAAAAATCAGTAGTTAATGGTTAGTTCCTGGGGTCTCCATGTGGAAAAAAACTGACCTTTCTTTGTAATCAACTAGACGGACAAGGATGTTGTGCATTGTATCTAGTTATGTTCTGTAGGTACTCTGCCTAATGCAAGACTGATTACTTTTACCCCCTTTGGAGACAAGTATCACTGCATACTAAAATCAAGATGGCCCATGCTATAATATTCTCATTCTCTATGTATGGTTTTGAAAACTGATAAGAAGAAAATGTAGTGTTGGAGAAGGGTACTTTGGATACTACGGACTGCTAAAAGGACAAATAAATGGGTCCTAGAGGAAATCAGGCCTAAACTCTCCTAGAAGACAAGATGACTAACTAACTAAGGCTGTTGTACTTTTTGTAATGAAAGACAAGACTCATTAGAAAAGATGACAATGCTTAGTAAGGTGGAGGGCAGTAGGAAAAAAAGGAAGGCTACTTTTCAGATGGATTGACACAATTAAGGAAGCTATGGCCTGGAGTCTGCAAGACCTGAACAGGGCTTTTGAGTATAGGGTGACTTGGGGTCTCTCATTCATAGGGTTGGCATGAGTCAAAGTCAGTTTGAAGGCAGCTAACACCAAAATGAGTCAAAGCAAGTGAAGTGTATCAAATGATTGAAAAAGGGATAGAAAACAAAAACAAAAATTCTGCCTTTAGTCACCAATAAATGTTAGTTTAGGTCTTCTCATTTCTGACTCATCTCATAGCTAACAGTGGGCCTGAACAGACAGGCCAAAATAAAACTGCTTTGGGTCACTTTGGAGATATGCGTTAAATGATGCATGTGTCCTAAGAGGCTGGAAGCGCCACCAAAGCCACATTCCTGTCCTAAGGATTGGAGTACAGCTTTGATGCAGCTTTTGGCCTTTTAAGATGTGTGTGTCATTTAAACAGCATACTTTCAAAGTGACCTGAAGCAGCTTTATTTTGGCCTGTCTGTTCAGGTCCATTGAAATCAAAATAGGGTTAATCAATAAAAATTCTGAGGACTTTTTATGCTATTACTTAGATTTGAAGTCTACTATTTTTAGGTTAGGCTGCTAATTATCTATTACAGGAATGCAGTGATGCATTTTTCAGGAAAGGTCTAACAACAGCCACTAACACTGCCTTGTTTTGAGGAGGCATTAACTACCACCTTCACCCATTCAGCCAGCCCCACTTTGGCCTGTTTAATGAGCCAGGAAGGGCAAGAGTCTATTATACATGTAGTGGCTCTCATCTCTCCAAGGATCCTGTCCATATCCTCAGGCTGCACAGAATGAAAAGTATCCAATAACACAGGACAAGGAGACGACAAGGTTACATCCACTGGAACTGTATTAACTACAGTATCCAAGGTGGAACGAATTTGAGTGATATTTATCTGTGAAGTTCTGTGCAAATTCTTCACACCAGGATATTCATTGTTTACTTGAGGATCAGTACGTAATAAGCCTCTGACCACTCAAAACAACTTCACTGGACAGCTCTTTGCAGCCACCACTGCATCTGCAAAGAGCTGTTCAGGGAAATTGTTTTGAGTGTTCAGAGGCTTATTACATACTGATCCTCAAGTCGAAAATGAAGACCATTGAACATCCTACTGTGAAGAATTTGCACAGAACTTCACAGATTAAATTATTTTCCTTCTTCCCACACAGAAAACAAGGTATAGAGTGTGCAAGTCCTGAGTCGCTCCTGACAGGGCAATCTCGGAATGGAGGATGAAGTCTCCTCCAAGCTGGTGGCAATCGCCATTTTCATATTTATGCTAAAATAAAACAGCTTTCCTTACCTGTCCATTGAGAGCTGAGCCACCAGTGTCACATCAGTGTTATCTGGCGCAGGTTCATATTCATAATGTAAAAAATACAGGTGAGTGCGGTGGACAGTGAAACGCTCCCGTCGAAACTCATAACACAAGTCATCTTCATCCAGCTCAGAGAGTTGTTTCTGGAGCTGCATAAAAGAACAAAAAGCTAAATTATTGCTAAGGATCCTTTAATAAGAAGCAATTTTTCTTTAAATTTGGGTGTATCATTAGTATTGTTTCATCTGTTAAATCCAATATTCAAAAACCTACACTAAAACATTAACCCATTTTCAGGCCCCAAACAGGATGTGCTACTCCACATTAGCACATAAAGAGAATTTCATGTGTTCTGACTTTTTAAAGCAAACTGACCTATTTCACATGCCCTGGACAAATACATGTGGATCAGAAAACAGCTGTTGGATTGTTCACTGCTTCTCCATATTTTGAAGTACAGTCCACAGCTCAAAGATTGCATGGAAAATTGCACATTTTAGGGAAAGTTATGTATGCAAAATGCACATGAAAAGAAACATCAATGTTCTTGCAGATTTTTAAAACTGCAACTAATACAGAAATTGGATGGAACAGACTTATGTCTGAAAACATGAAAAAGTGTCACAGTCTGGTGATAACATTTATGTGCCCATCCATATTTCATACGATGCACAAACTAGTAAAAAGAAACTAGCAATGATAGCCAAAAAATGCCATTTTCATTGTCTAAGAGATATTGAAGATTAACCACTGGCTGTGCTACATATAACTATCAGATATTATATGCTATTCCTATACAGGCCTTTTGATATAACTGATATAATACAGTCTGGCAACTGTATTACATTTCTTAATCCCTTTTTAACAACTCTTGCCTTTGTGACCAAATATGTCCTGCTTCATCAGGCAAAACTTATTTAAGTGAGCCCACTCGTTACCAGGCATGACATTTTCTGGTGACTGCCAGTATCACTTCAAAGGCTTCTACAGTTACAAGCCAAACTTTCAAGAGGTTCAGCAGATGCCAATCTCTAGTCACTTCACAGATGCTTAAAAGTTGGTGACCCAACTATGAGGATCAGACTACACATTCTGTCACACAGTAACTTGAGAAGGGTGGCTGATGAAGAAAGGCACAGAAACACAAGGAAGTATATATAGGTGTGCTTCTTCCTAAGCATCATAATTTGTTCCTTTTTGTCATCCTCAGAGGTTCCACATAACTACAGTCATCTCTCCAAATGACTTTTGTGGATTTGATTATTAATATATTTAATTGATATGTTCTCTCTAGGAATCTCCAGGTCTTCCAGTGTGACTCTTCTGGAGGCTGACCATAGAGTCACACAGGAGGACCTAGAGTTTCCTACAGAAAACACTTCTCTAGGCATATTCAGGTTCTCTAGCATGATTCAATGGTCAATATTTGGCTAATGTTGACCACAGAGTTGGGCTGGAGGACCTGGAGATTTTCCCAGGTTTAAAAAAAGCCCAGTGGCTTTTTTATTTGAGGCTTTCCTACTTTCTTCGGGGTCCTGTGCACCAAATCCCAGCGAATGTGGAAGGCTCACTGTAAATGACTCACCAGGCAAACCAGGTTGATAATTCAGATATTTTTGCAGCATATAACCATTACTTGGCCATCTGAACACTGAGACTTAACAGGTGTATGATAGGAATGACAGAGTTTTAGAATCATTATAAAAACAACATAAGGATCAGTAAAATCTTCTAGTCTTTTCAATTAATTCTTTCATTGTTCAGAAATACAGCCCCCCTCACCCCCAAATTTTGCACAAAACACTCCAGGTATTTTGTTTTGTTTTCTTTTTCTGGCCAATGTCACTTTAATGACAAGTTATGGTGGGATAATGGCAGGATCTGTGCAACTTCATCTGAAACCCTTTTGCGTGATCGCTGTTATTCATGTTTCCTGGATTGTATAAGTGCAAATCCCATCTGAAAGTCCTTCTTGCGATTGTGCAGGAAGGACAGTAACATGATGAGAACATGATGGAACAGGAATGGGATGTCCCTCATCTGATAATCCCCAGAGAGAGAGAAACTCATTTGCCCCCTAGCCCATAAAATGTGAATGTCCTGGTTTAGGGTGGCCTGTCCACACACATGCCCTCCACTTGTTTCACACACTAACTTGGTATGGATGAGTGTTAAATACTAGCTGGCAAGGCTGGGAAGGACAAGTTGCACACCTACAACTGTAGTTCTTCAAGTGGTCATCTGTGAACTCAGACAAATGAAGAACCTACTGTTATAGGTATGCAACTGGCCCATCCCAGCATCTCCTTGGAGAAGCACTGCACAGGCATAGATGGTTGATAGGCCATCTTGTGTGAGTTCATATAGACTATGGAGAAGAGGAAATTTTGCTTTTGTCACTAAAGGGCATTAAGAGCCAGGGTTTTTACCTAATTTTTATATCACACTGGCGCTTACTCTATTAAATCTGAATAACAGATCTTGATTGATACTGGGCTATCAAGGCAAATCAACCGTCTAGTGGAGATGGGCCTTGGAATGTGCCTCATAGGCTGCCCCAATTTGAAGCCTGCCAGGCCAGCCACAGAACTAGGTTGTTTGTGAGAAGCAGCCTGCACTGTGGTTGTCTTAAGCATTTAATAGCTCTCCTTAGTAGGCAGGCTGCAGGGCTTATTCCTGCCAGCATTTTGGTTGATAGGCCATCTTGATCTTTGAACCTATGAGACCAAGTTTTTTATGAAAACAGTAACCTATTAAATGATAGCTGGTGTAACCAAAGCTCTGTCTTTCTGTGTTTTCTCTCTCTCCTGTTCTACTCCATTCACATACAGCAAGCACAAATTCTACACTGTCTTACACTTGAGAGTGCTCACCATAAAGAACCACTGTTCATCATAACCTTATTCATTTCATCTTCCCCAAAGCACAAATGCTGTTAGTGTTTTAAATAAAGCTAGAAATGACCTGATGAAACATCTTAATTTCTCTTCCCTTCCCTGGAAATACATTAACAGTCCCTTATCAGTCCTATTCATCAGGCTAAGTAGGAATGGTTAAAAGAGTTGTACTGCACCTCCCCTTTGAGATAACATAGTATCCTCTTTTTTAATTTCACAAATAGCCAAGTTATACGTTTGTAATTGGAAAGCAGCAATTATCTAGGTAATCACTGAATGATCACCAGATTACTCCAGGTTTTTAAACTAAAAGGATATAACAACTTAATTATGAGTTATGGAATAATGCTATGAACTAAATTATTTATCTGTAATGGGGCAAAGAATAGCTGTATTTTATGTCCTAATACTTTAACTGTAAAAATGTGTTTAAAAATGCCAGAAGGGAGAAAGTGTAAGTTTTTTTTAAATACGTGTGTGTGTGAGAGGGGGGGGAATGAGATTTGTTTCCAGTGTAAATATGATGCCATAGGCAAAGAATGAGTAACTTCTGGATGATGGGAGGCACCCTTTTTCTCTAGGCAGCGGCCCCAAAATGTTGGTTTGTTACACAAACCCTTCATTAGAAGTCTGGCTCTATAATAACTTTGGACATCATCCTTCATGGTTAGCTTCTCAGTTATTTACTGTAGCGTAAACTCTATGAAATTCATGGGGTTGCCATAATTAAACAAGCAATTTGAAGGCGTGTACGCATGCACACACAAACAAAGCAGGGGGCTACATATGAAACCAAGGGATGGGGAATCAGATACCACATTGAAAGGCTGCTTTTCTTTTTCCTTTTCTTCTTTTGTACCACTTCATATTTTTTTTTTCCTTTTTACAAATGAAACCATGAGCAAAAGTTTCCCCCATAACTTGATTAAAAATTTGGTAGGGCCACTGAATGGACCAAGTCTGGGTAGTCGGCTGCCAACTACCTCCTCTTCTGATTACAGAATGGAAAATGGTTGTAGAATAGAAGCTGCCAACTGACTCTTCCGTTCTTGCTATTTGATTTAACAGAAGACAATGGAAAGCTTAAAAACAACAATCCCCGAATATTAACACTGGCCAGTGCCATTAAATCAGCTTTACTACTTGGTGGTATCTAGTTAGGTAGATATAGATGTAGCAGTTACTTCCTAGTTCAACTTTTGACATGTAGAGGGGGAAACAGGTACTAGAAGGAAGAATCTAGACACCACACGGAGGATAATCACATCTTTGCTACACTTGCTTTCTTCTTACTGGAAAGTTAGTCATGTCATTGTAACTGCTGTGAATTCTCAGTTTGGCCTACTTGGTGGAGAAACCCTTAAAAAGAGGCTGTTTTTGACTAGTTGATTTCTGAATGTGAGCTGGAGGGGAGCTGTAGCCGGGATAAGGATTAGGCCCATTTCACCTTGAATAATGCAATACAATTTTCAAGTATGTATTTAGGAGTGGACAAAAGGGTGTATTCCTTATAGTCGATTTTTATTATGCATTTGCACCTACTTTATATCTTTTATTTAAGGATTTAATGTTTACATCCAAAGCTACAATACAGCTGAGCATCATATGTAGGATAGTCCTACAGTCCACTCCTGCACTGGCACCCAACTGAATGCATGGAACTTTGGGTATGTGTATAATTTAGTATATAATTTTTTTTGCATGGGTGTTTTTGTTGGTTGTTTAAAAACATGTCTGGACTTACACTGTGATTGTGTTTGAAAGATTCATTTATAATTGGCTCTACTGAACCCAGAAAAGGACACATCAGCTTCTATCTATCCTTGAACTCTGAATAATGGGTGGAAATTTCTGTGGAGGAGTTATCAAAAATCAGATCTCAATATTCTGTTCTGTGTCTTACATTAAACTACTGCAAGCCTTTAGCATCTTTTCTTAACACCTAGAATCATTCCAGTAAAGTGGAGTGTTCTTCCTAATGTATCCCCCCTGGTCAAAGCATATCTTCTATTACAATGTTAATAACCCAGAACATCATTGGAATTTGCAAGAGTACTGACTTTCACCAGAACCACCCTTAAATCACAGCTGTGATCTAGAGACTCTCTAAAGGCACATAAAATAAGCTTTATCAAAGGCTGTGGGGTTTCTGATTGCTTTGTCTTAAAGAACTCCAATTTCAAGAGTGGTTTGTTCTAAAGTAGCATATTTGTGCGCTTTGAGGCCTCTATAATCTCTTGGATTGCAAACAATATTTGCAAGGCACAGCTAAATAGTAAATATTGTCATTCTTATTAGCATGCTTCACATTTAATTTGCCTGAACACAGTTTGTGACAAGCCAAATGTCACACTTGTTCTGTGATATTCTGGTCTGAGAAATGGTAATTTTAAAAATGGTAGTCAGCTTCTCAAGGGTTTGGGTATAAGCAAGATATCATGAAGTTTGATTAAAAGTACAGTGATGTAATTGCATTTCTTGTTTATTATACTCTTGGTATCTCAGTGTTCAATGTACTTAGTTATCATATCATTCCCAACTTCCCACAAAAGAGGTCTAGAAACTTTCTGAAATCAAAGCCAAGAGTTTCAGACACTACTTTGCCTCCACTCTGCCAGAGAGGGTCATTGTATCTTCTTTAAATTATCCCAAAGAGCAAGCAATAAAGCCACTCATACTTCCAGTAATTACTGTGCCATCTATGTGAAAGATGCATACAATTAGTCTGAATCTGCAATGTGTCTACACTAATTAAATTATAATGCATGACTAGCAAACTGGCAGAAGGACCAGAACAAATCTGTGGAACTATATTCATGTTAGTTATACACCCACATTTATAATGAAGTGCAGATACTAACCCAAGCATGTGGTTTGCCCTTTAAATATTGTGTTGAGGCTAAAATCTTCATAACTACTACTCAGTATATAAAGAATTTTGAGAAGATATTAGAAGAAGAATGTAAAGGCCCTAGTTATCTATATCTCCTGTGGCTGTACAATGGCAGTGTCTTCCTACTTGGAAATATTTTGTATACAATAATTTTGGAGAGAATAAGTGTGGTTTGAGTGCTGGACTAAAACTTTGGAGTACCAGAGCTTGAATCCCACTTAGTCATGGAAACCCATTGGGTAGTCTTGGGTGAGTCATACTCTCTCTTCCTCAAAGGACTGCAATGGTGAACCCCTCTGAACAAATCTTGCCAAAAGAACCCCATGATTGTTTCCCCTAAGGATTGCCATAAGCCAGAAATGACTAGAAGGCACATGACAAGAAGAATGTTGCAAGTTCTCTCAGTTCTCCTTCAAGCCGTGTTACAACATGAAAGCCACATATGTTTTCATCATATCTATAACAACCTTTTTTCTTTTGCTTTTGCTAGAGAGAGGCCACACAGATATGGGGGAGACTTCAAAGGAGAATGTTAAAGGTGTTTAACATTGTCACCTGTTCCCTCATATAGGACAGAGGCAGACTCAAACAGATCTCTTAAAGGAAAGTACTTTGTGGCTGCAAATGCAGAAGGGAAATTTTATTGTCTTCTTTTATTGCTTCCCTTCCCAGTCAGCAGACTGCCCTTTTAGAAGAGCCAGAGCCTGATCTTTTTGTCTGCACAGACCCCGTTTCTCTAATTTCTCAAGCAAAGGCTGACCTGTGACTGTAACAATGTCACTTTTCTTCCCTTGCATGATTTTTATCATCATTTCCTGATGAAGAGGTCAGTGGGATTTAAGAGTTAGCGTAATGAATGTTGTGCCTTCTGTTTAGCCTAATAAAGTTATCATCACAATGGGCACTTTTCATTTTTACCTGTAACTTGTTACTTTTTGGAGCAATGAAAGGAAGTATTTCTTTTTAATTATCTAAAAAGACTAACATATTTTTAAAAATAATAAGTAGTGTAACTCATTATTTTACATACCACCTTTATGCACATTGATTTTTAGGTTCCCCCTCCCCAGAAACAATGGTTCCAGTATTGCAGTAGCTTGTTGTGTTACTCAGATAATTTAATGGAAAATGACTAACATTTAAATTTTTTCTAGCAACATTTCTAAGCTTTGGATACAGGCAGGAAGTACTTTAATTAGCCATATGCAGTAAGAGTATGGGGCTAGAAAAGGTCTTTCCTGAAAGATAATAAATATTTCTCATTTTCCCAGACACTGAACTAGGGCATGTGTTGCAACTTCAGATCAAAGGGATAAAATTCTGAGGCAGGCTTAAACTGACAAACACAAGCTAGTCATGACATTTGCTGTTTTGAAACCGTTCCCTGAAGTCTACTGTATGAAACACTCCTAATTAAGAAGAAACAAATGCCGGTACAGTATATTCCTATGAGGGATGACTTGTCTGTGCAATACATTGAAAAGCATTCTGGTGTATGTGCTGTTCGCATTTTGACTGCCTAAACTGTATGTTATGTCTTTCAAACCCTTTTGAGCAGCTTCATCACTTTTTCTTTGTTCGGTGATACAATGTGCCCTTTTTTTACGCGGGGATCCATTCCGGACCCACCCCCGCATAAAAAAAATGCATATGCTCGAGCCCCATTGAAAATAATGGGTCTCATGCATGGTGCGGTGGTGCAGCGGCGCATGCGTGCCATGGGTGTGCGCCCAATTATCCTTAATGGGACACACCACTCCTTGTGCTCCTGTGGGCTCCCTAGTGTCTTTCAGCATATGCTGAAAGCCGCGTATGGTGCGTCTGCGTATGCACTGTACAACCTATTTGGAAATACTGGTCAAAACACAACGCAGAAATAATCCGGTTTGAGACTGCTTTAACTGACCTGGATCAATGCTAGGGAATTCTGGGAACTGTAGTTTTGTGAGACATTTAGCCTTCTTTGTCAGAGAGCTCTGGTGCCACAAATAAACTATAATTCTGAGGATTCCCTAGCATTGAGCCAGGGCAGTTAAAGCAGTCTCAAACTGGATTATGCAGTCTTTTGGACTATTGTTTAGCATCCAAAGAACTGCTCAGCCAGTCCAAGTAGCAATTCCTTGTGCTCCATAGCAAACTTTTATTTTTTATTTTTTGAAAATGTAGAGTGCGGTATAGCCCAACTAGCCATCATATAAAACAGAGAGGATGAGTTGCGTATAAAGTTCACAGAAAGCAGGAGGAATTGAGGCCACGGGGGAAAAACCCTTACAATGCACAATAATCTGGACTTACTTCCCTTGGTTTCAGAAGCCTGTGAGGGGGAGTTTGGTTTCTCTTGTAGCTTTTACAGTGCCCTCTAAGGGGCAGGAGAGACCACATCCTTTACAACAGGGATGGGAATCATGTTTGCTTAAACATTACAGCAGAACAAGCAACATCTTCCAAAATGCTCTTTTCTACACGGGCCAGTGGTGCAACTAGAACTGGATAAAAAGCTTTTCAAATGCACACAGCGAAAGCTGGGTGATGGGGAAAGCAGCAAAGAGGCACAGCATTAGCACCAATAGAGCCTGCTCATGCCAGCTCATATTTTCTTCTTACTTTTGTATAACTGTTTATGGTCTGAGAGAGTCTCGCCAGACATATACAGACTTGCAAATGCTCATTATATTTTTTCTGCTTTATTTATTACTGTATTATTTCTACATTAGCATTTTCAAGAACACAGTACTGTTTATTTACAAGTAAAATGTGGAATAGTAGTAGTAGAAGAGGGCAAAGAGTAATGTTAGTTCTGCCATTCACCAGTGAATTAGTTATCTAAAGGGGGCTGTAAAATAATTAAATTCTACATTTACAACAATGATATCAGTAAAAAAGAGGGGCAGCATATGAATTTGAGGGTCCATTTTCTGCCCTGGGATCCCCTGGGAGTTGCATGAACTCCAAAAATGCCAAAAAGCAACCCCCTCCCCAAAATATTACTTCTAGTTCTGAAGAATATATTTTAAAAAAAATCTTAAAATATTGCCAGGGGAGGGGGGTTGTGACCTGTTTAAAAGGTGAATTGTTATGTGTGAAAGCTTCCAACAGAGGCAATTCTCCTTTTTATTTTTAAAGAAAAGGGTCATTCTGCTGCATCCCCACCCACCAAAAACCCCCCAAAGCTTTGAAAACTGCATGGGGCCCTAGGAACACAATTTGCCTACCATGGTCTAAACTTACTTGACTGCATCACCTTCTGTCTAAAGCTTCTGCTTCCCATTCAACTTAGTCACAGTTCTGTAGTCAGTTCAAAATGATATTTCTCAAATGGAATGCTCACACATGAAAGCATGCTGTGATTTGCCTTTACAGCATCCAATGGATAAATTTTCTTCTCTGTCGAGCCCATTGAACCCTTTCAAAAAATTCTGTAGCTCCCTTTACCAATTTTCTAAAGAATGACTCTCCAGTTGGTAAAAAAGTATAGTTTGCCAAATATACAGAGACACACAGAGATTGTTTGTTTGTTCAGTGTATATCCATATATGGTTGTCAAAGCTGGACAGTGAAGAATCCTGACAAGGAAGAAAATCACATAATTTGAAATTTGGTCCTGAAGAAGGTCTTTATGGATATTTTTTCACAGACTGCTAAAAAGATAAATGAAAGGATCCAAAAGCAAATGAAGCCTGAACTCTCACTAGAAGTGAAGATGACTAAACTGAAGCTGTTGTAATTTGGACATATCATGAGATGACATGACTCATGGGGAAATACAATAATGCTTTATAAAGTGGAAGGCAAAAGGAGAGGAGGAAGACCCCACTACAGGTGGATTGATATTGATTCTATCGAGGAAGCCACAGCCCTAAGTTTGCAAGATTTGAAAGAGACTGTTGATGACCGGGACTCTTTTGTAAAATAATATTTATTGATTTTCAAAACTTTAAAATATGGAAAAAAGAAGCCTACATAATACAAATAACAAACAAATAAACAAAAACAATAACATATGCATAGCCTTTATACTAAAACTCATACATGTATTTGTTATCACATATCAATTTTAATAAACTTTGGACTGTGTATGGAGTTCCTTCACGACCCCAAACTAACCTGCCAGGCTAGCAGCCATATTTCTCAAAGCAGTGGGTCAGGTAGGCAGATGAGTCATAGAACTTTATTGTGCAGGCCCTGGAACGGGCGTGTGTTTTTCTCTTATTAATAAATTGAACTTTACTTAGAAAAGTCTGCTTTTGCTCCATTTATTGGATTCCCTGGTCTTCTTGGTATACATAATGGGAGATAACCTTGCAGGGCTGTTGTAGCCGACCCATCTTGCAAAATTGAGCTAATAATAAATTCCCCTAATCATACCCTTGGCTACATATTATACATATAAAACATCACTAAACTAGACTAACATCACCTACAGGATGATTGGGACTCTTGGAGCCCAGTCATTCATAGGGTTCCTAGAAGTCAAAATCAGTGTGATAGCAAACAATAACAACAACAAATCTATGTTCTAGGTTTGTTAGGCTCAGTAGATTCTGTTTGCAAGGGGAGAACTTTGAAAAGTTACTTTTTTATGACTAAAAGGTCCTGGAATCCTCTAGTTAGGTTGGCCAATGGCTATACTGCATGGATTCTGGGATTTACAGATCATAAACCTTTTTACAAAGTTCTGCTTCAAGAAAGTGATGCTTGATAGATAATTCAGTTGCTGTGGTAACTACGTCAGATAGTGGTGTCACTGGGGGGCAGTGGTTCACACTGCACTGGGTGACACTCCAGAGGAGGTTGGGGTCACCCAGTGGGTAGTACAACCCAGCTGCATGGGAGTTGGAAGGCTGGGGGGGCTGCCTTCTGAGTCCTGCATGGAAATGGCCAAGCACACACACCACTTTGCTGCTGCAGCGCCATTCTACACACCACAGCAGCAAGGTGGGAGTGCCCTTTGGCCCCACCCTCAGAAGCCCCTGCCCCCAGAAGGCCCACATCCCTATACCGGGTGACACTCTGGGCAGGGATGCCACTGTCTCCAGAAAGTATATTTACTGGCCCCATTTGCACTGGATGCTACATTTGACTCTGTGGTCAGGAAAGTATTAAGTAAGCAGCATTCTAAATAGAGTTTCGCAACCATCATTTCCCATGAATTGTACCTTTACTTGGAACTGGAAAACCCTTCAAATATCTAAATTCTGGCATCATTTTAAATAAGCTATCTTCCAGTGCATTTTTATTCTACCTGTAAAGAACTGTGTACATTTACAAAACTCCCATATGAGAAAATCAGATCCCTTGTTGGCTGGGCAATCAGATTACTGGACATCAGCCAGCACTGCTCTTACTGGAGGTAATTAAGCGCATTTTGCTGTGTAAATAATTACCAGCAGGCTATTCCCTAACAAGTGGTAACATGCAAGTTCTTTCTGTCATGAAATTTCTCAATCTTACTCCTCAGCACTGATTATTATTACTGCTAAGAGTAGTTGTGATTTGGTCAAATGAATGTCCTTGACTGAAATTTCTAAACAAACAAACAACAAAATTAGGATTATTACAATATCTTTCCAAATAAATTATATCTTGCCTTACTACTTTTGCTGTGAAGTAATTGGGTATACTAAACACACTACAGAAAAAGTGTGCACTTTACAACAAGGTGCTGTGGATACAGAATGCTGGACATAAACATTAAAAGTCCAAGAGAAAGCTCATAAATAAAATATTATGGTGTGCTTACACTTTATGGCTTTCATTTAAAACTTACTTTCTGCTTTTAATATAGGAAAAGGGAAAGAAGGTACAAAGATCGTTTAATCCAGACAGGCCTTCGGCTCTTCCCTGCTTGCAATGGCTGCGTGCCATACTTATTATTGATGAGTTTTTAATCTACTTTTAATTCAATTGTGTTTTAATAATATAATTCGCTTATGTGCTTTCATACTATAACTTTTTATGTCATAATAACACTTATATAGTTCCCATTTCAAAAAGTCAGCTTTAAACACCCCCATTTCCTCACTACAATATTTTCTTTTGTATCATATCTGCATCCTGTTCTTTCCTAGCTGCAAAAAAGGTATTACACTCCTTGTTATTCAAATGTAAAGAGATCTTGCAGCACCTTTGAGACTTTATGAAAGAAGTTGTAGCACAAGACATGCTCTTCCTCAGATGCCATGCATCAGATATTCTAATCTAGAGTAACATGGCTATGTCCCTAATATTCCACACTAACATGGCTGTCTCTAACTCTAGAAACCTCATGTTACAACTTCTTTCACATGAAGATTATTGCGATCAGGGTTAAAAACATTCCCCGGTGCGTTCTAATGGGGCGAGCATGGAGCATGATGGGAACCCGATGGGGCCCAGAATGCTAGTTTACTGCACACAGGAACGCCAATGCCGCCGGCGTTCCCCATCGCGTTCCCATTGAGTTCCAGGGGATCCATTTCTTGGGGACGCTTTGAAACAGTTCCCAGAAATGGCGCCCCCTGGAACTTAATGTGAACGCGATGGGAAGCGCGGGCGGGGTGGCAGCGGCGTTCCTGTGTGCAGTAAACTAGCGTTTTTGGGCCCCATCGGGTTCCCATCATGCTCCATGCTCGCCCCCATTAGAACGCACCGGGGAATGTTTTAACCCCGGTATGATAATCTCCACGGTTATTCTCAAAGATATGGAAGATCCCATTGTATACTGACATTCCAGACTAACACAGCTTATAACTACGCGCCCCTTGCTATTGATATCTATTTAATTTAATGTACCTTAAATTCCAGTGGGCAAGAAGGGAGTTGGTTCTTGTTAAAAGCAGAGAAGAAAGAAACTGAAAGGGGAGAGCCAGAGGAGGCACCTGTGTCAGCAAATATTTGGTCATGCGTTCCCTGTGGGGATGCCCAAATTGAAAACTGGAGTAAGCCCCTGTACCGTTAATGGCTGTGTAGAACACAGAATTTTAGCAGGTGTGCCTTGTTACCTGACTGTGTGACAAGCAACACCTGACTCTGTGACATGTAAACTGGGGAAGCCCCTGTACTTTCTTGTACATATTAAAGGTTCAGCGAGTTTCCTCCAGTTTACAGTCTGACAATCCCTGTCTGCTGATAGGATGGACATTTAACTCAGAACTCGGTGTGATTCCTTGTTATGCCAATTCAGAGAAAAATATTTCATACATATCACTCTCCTCTGTGAGACAACTAGCCAATAGATGCTAACGTAAACAATGCAATGCATGTTATGACAGTAGTTACTTGTCTTGAATGGCTGTTGTCAATATTCCCCGCATTTAGCTCCAAAGTCAAGCAGGCCAAGTACTGGTGCTTCTTATTTCACAAATCACTGCAATCCTATGCTCTTGTCATTACCTATAATGACTTTTTCCAATGAGATTTTTCCAACCCTAACTACATCTCTTTTACTACTGCCGTGTCAATGGTGCAACCTTATAGGGAGATACCGTTCTGCAGTTCAGTAGCTCAAGTAAGTTCTCTAATTCAAGTAGGTTTTGTTTTTAGTGGAGGAATGAACTTTCTCAATGCTCAGTGTGGAAGTGATCACGAACCAAGAAAAGCTTTTAAAGATGTTTGTTCAGAACAATCACTCTCACAATTCACTGACTGCAAAATGTTGGAAGTGACACAATACTCCTTAGTCATCAATGTAAAGAATTATGTTTTAGTAACAATCGAAAACCAAGAGCTGGGCCTGAGGCAGATGGGAGTTAGCAAGGGCCAACCCATGGCATCCATGACATCCTGCCCTCTGTTCAAACTCAGGCCAGTCCCTCCACCAGTGTATCAACAGGTGGGTGTTTACACACCTGCCTGCTGCCATGCTATGGGCCTGCTGCCGTGTTTTGCTCCTTACCTGCCACTGCTGTTGTGGTTTACTCTGAAGCCCCCCCACTCCCCCCATCACAGCCTGTAAGGGCAGAACAGAAAATGCTTGCCTGGCATCTACACCATTCTATTTTTGATGCCAGGTTACCCTTTAGTCATTGAAGAACTGTTTTTAGTGCTTTTATATTATTGAACCTTTCTACTTTCTGATTTCTGGTTTTATATGTGAGCTTTTTTTTTGAGGTGGGTAATGCTGGTGTCACCCTGTGCTTTATCTTTACTTTGATTATATCTCATCTTTCTTTTATTTATTATACATTATTCCAGTTTGCATATGTTTACTGTCCCAGAGAATTTTTATTATTGGGCAGCGTTTATCCGTTCATCAACCAACCAACGATTCATTCCATAAAATACCATGCATTTATCAGGGGAAATGTTTAGGAAAATGTATACTAGTGAAGTAAATATAAATGAGTAGATTTAAAGAAAAAGTGTAAGTGAAATTTAAAAATTCTGTACAGGATAAAAAGTCTCATATTGATGGCAAAAAGAACATAATGAGCTTAATGTTGGAAAAAATGAGAAACTGCTCATTAAACTGACTGGCCAGATTTGTCCTTCACTACCAAAGTAGTTTCTGTAGCAAAATGTGAAGTGTGAAGGATAGACATGCATTTTTAAAACACATCTAGAACTGCTGACAAGATTGGAACTCTCTGAATTGAGGAAATCAGATTGTATAGTTCTTCACCCACTATATACCCCAACCTATATACATTGAGTATAACACCTGAGACCAGCATACTTGGGGTAAACAGCATCATAGTCAAGGTGGGAAAATAAATTCATAGAAAGAAAGTTGGCTTACTTTCACTGAAAGACTATTTAGCTGTTACTTGAGTTCAAAAGAGCAGATTTAAGTACCCTTCATACAACTGGGGCCTTCACACTAACAGTAAAATGGCAATTCTATTTTAACTGCCATAGTTCCAGCCTATGAAATCTTGGGTCCACAGTTTAGGAAGGTGCCTTTATAATTTTAAAAATTATAAATATATTTGTATATCATAATTATAAAATAATAAAAAATATATTTTCATAATTCATTGTGCTATAATTGTAAGTGTGAAAGGGCCCATGGACTTTTAAGGTGCTTTTGTGAAGGTCAAAAAAACCTTCAGCTATATTGGCCAGATGAAATTGATTGATTGATTGATTGTTTTATACCCTGCTCTTCAGAAATGCTCTCAGAGCAGCCTACCATTTGTAATTAGACAGTTTTTAATCTAAGCACGCTTGAAAACTATTTTTTCTACCACAGTTTCACTACTCATTTGTTTTTAAATTATTTGCTGTTAGTCACATTCAAATTACTTTATTATAGTCCCAATTTTAGTTTTGGAGGGAAATGGAGAGCTGCTGTCAGTTTATAAAACTGTCATGTAAATTGTCCATCCCTGATTTCCCCCAATATTTTTATCTTTTTGCTGTCAGTATGCCCCATTTCCAGATTACAAATTGCCCTACCAAAACAGATATTCTGGTATGAAACTAAGACATGGCTTTTTTGGGTGGGAGCACCACAATGATGGAATTCTCAGTCAAAAGGAGTGAGATTGGTCAAATTCTCTAAGGTTAGGCAAAAAGTGAGGAAATTCTTACCCTGCTTTCCGTGGTTTCTAAACACTACTGTGTGTGTGTGTGTGTGTGTGTGTGTGTGTGTGTGTGTGTGTATATATATATATAATCTACTCTTTTTGATTTTTTAGATTTAGAGACGGTTATCTGGTTTTATTTTTTGGTTTTCATTTGTTATATAAACTACTTTGGAGATACTTTTTAGGATTTTATAGAAAACTCTGTCATTAATGAAGCATTGTTTTTTTTTTAAATCATGTATAACCACAGGAAGAAAATTATGCCCATTATGCAGTTATAGAACGATGTGCACTTATATGAATTACCTCCTTCAAAAACTCATCATTGGCACCATGGTTGAAAAATCTCATCTAAGATAAAATACAGACAGGAAAAATATAACAAGAGAAAAAAAATCCATAAGTACTGTATGCAGGAAATTGCAAAATATGTGAGTGAAATGTGTTTCTTTGCAAACATTAAAAGAAAGAAGGTGCATAAGGAAAACCTATAAATCTAATTTAGCTTCATTGTAGTGCCTCTTCTAACACATCCTGCTGTAATGAGGCCAAAGCATAACTGAGGGCAATATAAACCTATTGAACTCCATTAGGTATTTAACAAGATATTTGCATTCCAAACAAGCTCTCTTAATTACAAAATTAGATTTATAATGCAATACCTCTATAACACCAAGTTGCTAAATTGTAATAGCTTACATACTAAACAACCCCTTGAGGGTGAATTTTGACACAGCCAGATGCAGTGACAAGCACAACCCATTGATCTTGTAAACAATGAACGTGCTACTCAACCCGCCACTCCAATGATCAGGGACAGAGCTATTTAAATCCTGTTTTACTGTCTTCCTTGGTGTGGGACTATTCTGTCCAAATGGCAAATATATTTCCCCCTTCTGGCAGCAAAATACGGGGAATTCCAAGCAGATAATTTGGGGGAACTAGCATGATCCTTCCCAGTAGCTATCTCTCCTGACAGCTGGTTAACTATTTAACTCCCACATCCAAACTTATAATTTGCTACTTGAAAAAAATATGTACTTCTGTTTGCTAAAGGATACAATTGTCCTTCCCTTTGTCTTCAGCGCACATCTACAAAATTATCAGGCTAGGGATAAAGAACATTTTAACAGCAAACGCAGCAGCAGTTTATATGGAAAGGAGCAGCATAGGTTAGAAAATATACAAGAAGATGGCGTTGGAACGGCTTTTGGTGGCATCTAAATGCCCTCTCACTGAGAAGGTAATAGGTATTTGCTTGGCACAAGGATAAGAAGCCTCTTTCCTTTCCTCGTGTTCTGTTCTTGCCTTTCACCTTGAGGCCATGGCCCTCTTCACTCCCATATTTCTATATAGAGAATATCTGTAACTCAAGAGGAGAGAATTTGTCTGAAATGCTCATAGCCTTGGCCCTGGGTACTAGGCATACAAAAAGGGACACCGCCATGATCTTTCAACCATGGTGGTTCTTGGGCAAACTATTTGGCTTCTTACAAATAACCAACAAACCACTAGTTTTGCTCATCATTTTTTAAATATCAAAATGTAATTTTTGGCATGCCAATTATATATTTATCGTGTCTGAAAACACTTACTAAACATAAGATGAACACTTGTAATTTGGCAGCCTCTTTTAGTATTGTGATAGGTGGCAGTGAAGAGAGAAGATATTCCTCTGAGCTGCATAATGTCCAGGCCTTAGTTGTTTGGTAAGATGTTTTTGATATTCTTCCATGTTTTCTCTCCACATATTCAGATTTTATTTAAGATGTCCATTCCAAATGATTTCCTGGAATTTTTAAAAATATTCACTTATATCTTAGTACTTGTTTAATAGCAACATAATTCATATTACAAATAAACCTCTATTTACTCTATTGTAAAGAATGTATTTATCATATGAAAAGATCCTAGGTGCCGTGGAACTGTGTTATCCTCCATTCCTCTGATCATTCAGAGCAAAGTGTGAAACAAGGGGTAATTGAAATCAGAAGAAAAATGTATGGATCATATATCGCAACTAATGGAATAGAAGGGGAAGTGCCTATAACAAGACAGTGATGTCTGTTCTTTATCTGACTCAGATCAGGGTACTGAAGGAGACACTTGTTTTGCATTTAAAATTAGACACTTTGATAACAAATTTTTGTGTGTAGTAATGTGTTGAGGGAGCGTGTGTGTGTGTGTTGGTAAAGGTATTGCCTGTGGACAGGGTGTCAATGACTATGGGTCAGTGCTCTCTCCGTTACTAAGCTGAAGCCCGCATTGTCAGAGACTTGTCAGAGACTACTGTGTCATGTAATCAGCTGATGCACAGAACACTGTTTACCTTTCCACAGTAGTTGTACCTATTTATCTACCGTAAATACTCAACTGTAAATTTGATTCTCATGTAAAGTTCGAGGTTGGTAAGGTTTTGGGAAAATTATGGATTTTGCCATGACCTGTGGATAGGTTGAGAGTAAAACATGGAGGCTGCTTCAGTGTGTGTATATGTGCATATGGCAAGAGAGACTCTCATTGAACCTTTTCTTCATTGTTTCAGCTTTCATTTCAGTCAGATGTGTGGGCAAGAGGGGGACTCTTTAACAAACAGCAATATCAATCAGTCACCCAGGACTCTTTCTGCTTAGTTCTTTGTTGCTAAACTCTTTTCTGCACATCATGGGGAAATCTGAAAGAGCTGCTATCACATTTCCATAGTGACCTGTAAATAAGTCAACCTGGGGTTTTGGGGTCAATTTTTGGGCATAATTTTTTAGACTTATAGACAAGTATATACAGTACTTGCATTTGCTTGCTTTCAAACTGCTAGGCTGGCAGAAGCTAGGACTAGTGATGGGAGCTCACCCCATCATGTGGCACTTGGGCTTTGAACTTCCAACCTGTCGATCTTGCAGTCAATAGAGTCAGCATCTTAACCACTTGAGCAACTGCATCTCCCTACTCTCTCTCTCTCTCTACACACACACACATTATAGGCCATATAACATATAATATAGTATATAACATATAATATAGTATAGGCCATATAACAAATCCAATAATATAAAAAAATCAACAAAAAGGCAAATACTCTTCCTATGGGAGAAAAAACAACTCCAAAGAAAAGTGATTTGCTGTTTGTTACTGATGTATTTGTAACACGCTAACCATCCAACCAATCATCTTTAATACCTTTGGATTGTGAGAACAGATAAATCATATATTCCTCTAAAGAACAAACCCCGTAATGTCAAGCCTAGAGACTGTGAAAAGAGTTCTCAGCCTTTTCTCCCCACAGCTGCTTTGACAGCTGAAACATTTTTTCCCCCACAACATCTTGTCAGAACTGGGGCTTGGAAGGAGGGAAATTACAAGAAAAACAGAAACTAGATTGTCAGCTGCTAAACATCTAAAGCTTTATCCTCCTTCCCCCTCAACAGTCTTTCATAGAAATCCTGATTAGAGGTTGTGGAAAGAGGTTTCAGTTTCTTTCCCCAGCCCCCTCTGCTGGTTTGACAGCTGAAACATATTTTCAAAGCCTCTAGTCAGGATTTCTATGGAAGATGTACTGTCTGCTTTTGGTATCCACATATATATCAAAATCCATGGATACTCAAGTTCCATTGTTCCTAATAGTGGTGCAACCATGCAGCTGCACCACTCTTGGAGACAATGGGATTTCACCGGCACTGATGCATCCTCCTTCCCGGGCCTCAACTGTGGCTACTGGGTGGGCAGCAGACCTCTTTCTCTTCTTCTTCCTCCTCTTCCACCAACCCTTGTCCTTCCTCCCTCCCTTTCATGGCCAGCCAAAGACATTACAGAACTCAGAGGATGAGGAGGAGGATGTGGTTCCTCAAGTGCAAGAGGAGATGGAGGCTATACCAGGTCCTAATCCTGCCCTGCCAGACCCCAGCCCTGATCTCCCAGCCCCAGAGGTTGAAGATCAGCCAGGTCCTAGCTCTGTGGTGATCCCTCCTGAGGCTCAGCAGCCTAGTGGTGACTCTGGGGAAGAACCAAGCCTAGAGGTTCCTTCCTTTAGGCAACGGAGAACTGAGAGTGTTTGTGTGCGTCGATCCAGGAGGCTTGCCGAGAAGCAAGGTGTTGATAAACCACAGCTGGCACAAGGGAGGGTGTCTTGCATTTAAACAGCTGCAGAACGCTGACCCTTTGCCAGCAATTATTGCAGTATCCTTCTTGGTGATTGCTGTCAGCACTGACTTCTTGTTTCCTTGAACCCTTGTTGCCTTGGACCTTCGACTTTGGAACGAACTGGGCTCTTGTTACTTTCTGGCTGCCCTGACCTTGGACCGAATTGACTTCCGTGAACTCTGGTATCCTGACCTTGGCTTTGTTTCTGGTGTGCTTCTCTCAGACTAACAGTTTCCCAGCTCCTTTCTTGCTGAGCCACCCTTATCAGCATTTGTTTGGATCTGTGCTGGCCGCTGTCCAGGACACTCCCTGCTCTCACCAGTGGCTGCTAGTAGTTGGTGGCAGGGGGCTGCTGTTTCTGCTTCTGCTTACTCCTCTGCTTCTCCTCTCCTCTCTTTCTCCTCTGCCTCTTCCTCCACCACCGGTGTCACCTTAATGCAGGCTTGCTGTCTATGGATTGCTCAATTTGCAGATGGCAACTGTAGATTTCTGGCAGTTGATGATCTAGTTCCTGTTTTTCCTTTAACCTCCCTCCCCTTAATCACCAGTTTTTCAGAATTCCCGACTATAGGGTGTGAAAAGACTTTTTATGTTCCTTTCCCCAGCTACACGGCAGCTAGATTGTTCACTGGATCATCAAGGTTTGACCATATAACACCTATATTAAAATCCTTACACTGGCTGCCGATTAGCTTCTGGGGCCAATACAAAGTGTTGGTTATTACCTTTAAAGCCCTAAATGGCTTGGGCCCGAGTTACTTGAAGGAACGCCTCTCCCTACACAATCTGCCTTGCACTCTCAGAACATTTAGGAGGAAGTCGCTAGACTACGTAAAAACCAGGCTGGTGACTACTTCCTACAGAGGATTTTCTGCCATGGCCTCCAAATTGTGGAATGAACTGCTGGAGGAGATCCGTCTCGATGCTTTCAAGAAAGTGCTGAAGATAGATCTCCTACCCAACAAATCTACTGTAAAACATCTCACCTCTGCTAGTATGGTATGTTCTTATGGAGAGTGGATAAATTGTAAATTGTATTATATGGATAGTATGTAGACTTTATGCTTTGTAATTGTTATGTTTTTACTGATGTAATATACTGACTGCTTTAATCCCACCTCAATCCATAGGGAGAAGCAGGAAATAGAAATAAATATTATTATTATTATTATTATTATTATTATTATTATTATTATTATTATTATTACTCTAACAGCTCAAACAGCTTTTTTCACAGCCTCTTGTTAGGACTGTGGTGTGGAGGAAGTTGGGGAAGAAAACAATAACTTGATCATCAGCTGCCAGACATCTACAACACCCCCCACCCAAGCAACTCCCTCTACAACTCTCTCCGCCCCATAATCTTTCACAAAATTTCTGGCAAATGCTGCAGGTCTCAAGTGAAAGCTAGCAACTTTCTGGCAGCTTACCTCCTTCCTAACAGCCACCAGCTATGTTACAGCTGTAATGTCTTTTCACAGATGATGGTTTCTGCACAACCTTGGGGTTGGGGTGGGGAGAAGGGAGACTTAGCTGCAGGAAAATAGTACCCAGTACACGTCTGCTGGAAAAGCTGATCATTTTTCAGTGAAATCTGCACAGTTTCTAGAGAAAGCTGAACAGCTTTCTATCAACTGGGGAGTGGGAATTTCCACATAGGAAGAAAAATAGACAGATCCCCCCCCCAATACCCATCAGGATGGGGAAAATCGAGAATTACCATCCATATTTTGGCAACATCTGGAGGGGCATGTTTGTTCTTTCCTGCTGAATAATTAAGCTCCAATCTGTCCAAAGTAAACCTCGCTGACTCCCCTAAACAATGTGCATTTGTTTGTAACACCTGGCATCTTAAAATGGAGTGGGCAACTCTGGAAGAGCCAGAAGCCCCTATTCAGGATGGGTAAGTTAGTGTGGGCTGCACTTTACTCTTCTTTACATTATTTTAAAATGATATTATTTATTGCTTAATAAAATAGTATTAATTATTATTCAATCAAGTCATTACATTTGCTATATTATCATTATAAATTAAATTAGCATTAGTTGCATTCATTAAAATTAATCATTTAATTGAGTGTGGTATTATTAATTTAATTATACTTTCTCGGTATGGGAGAGTGGCAGCAGCAGATGAAGCAGCTTCAAGGTGGCTGGAAGCTTTGAGGAAGAATAGGAAACCCCACTGCCCCCTCTCCATTTCTTAGGACAGCAAAAACTTTAGCCCATAATCTGCCCTTCTTCCCTTCTCTAATGGCATTCCAAGCATGGAGTCACTCTCCTTCTAAAGAAGGAGTGAGTGAGATTCCAGAACAAGGTAAGCAGGCAGCCACTCAGTCATGTGTGTACCAATAGCTGCTTCTGTAGTGCAAGTTGGGAGATCTGCAGCATTCATTGTTTGTTGGATTAAGGTACAAAACACACTACAGAAATAATCCAGTTTGAGACTTTTAATTGCCCTGGCTCAGTACTAGAGAATTGTAGCTTATTTTGGCACCAGAGCTCTCTGATAGAGAAGGCTAAATGTCTCACAAAACTATAGTTCACAGAATTCCCTAGCACTGAGCCAGGACAGTTAAAATGGTCTCAAACTGGATTATTTGGAGTATGGAATCAGGGATCTTTCACCTCAGCAGAAGGCTCTTTCCACCACATTGCACAAATCTGTGGAAAACAAAAGCACACCCAACTTTAAACTCCATGCTTCCAACTTACATTTTCACTGTTGACATCAGCCTCACTGGGGCAACCAAAGAGTTCCCGCCTCAGCAAGTTTCCATCATACTCTAAGAATGTCAGGTAGAGATTGCGGAAAAACTCAACGTGTTTGTTCTTAACCCTCAACTTTTTTGGTGAGTTCCAATGGATCACCTAGTAGAGAAAGAAAGAAGAAATATGAGACTATACATAACAATCCAAGTCCAGCCTGATTTGCACCCATGTTGTTGTTGCTTCTGTTGTTATAGCAATAATTTCCCATCCTTCTCTCTCAGTGCTCACAAGGAGGATTTGAATGTGAAGGTATCATTTAAGGTCTTCCTCAATTATTCTTTTTACACAAAAGCAGGGAACACTAATAATAAAAAAGAACACCTTTTCTATCAAATCAGGATGCAAGCCTCAATCTTTGAGAAATTGTAACCTGTAAGATGAATTCATAAATCAACAACAGAATATATGCTGGCTATGCCTGGATGTCTTGATAACCTTCAATCCTTCAGAATTTACTGCTTCTGGTTGGTTTCACTCTGTCTGTACAAGTGGACCCTTGGTATCCACTGCAGTTTTGGTTCCAGGACTCCTTGTGCATACCAAAATCCACATATGCTCATTAAATACAGTGGAATAGTAAAATGGTATATAAAATGGCAAACTCAAGGTTTGCATTCTCACTCTCTTTATATAGATATACTGTGAATAATAAAATTCAATATGGCAGACTGACTGTAGTTTATTTGGTGTGACATCTAAAATGAACAAACCAAAGTCATAAGCGAAAAACCAACCTGGTTTATGATTCCAATGTGATGAAGAGAAACAAACTAGAAGTCTTACTTTGGTTATCATAATAAACCTCCTGCTTTGTGCATTAAAGCATTTGTTTTTAATGTAAATATATTTTCTCCAAACATGTCTAAAAATGTGAAAAATATTATGAAAGTTGATAATTTTTTTTCATTGAGGTGTCTTGATAAGCTGAAACACCCTTTCTTGTTGGGGATCTGCAAATTTGCTAATATTCTTTACACCACAAACCCTTTGCCATGTTGGCTGGGGATTTAAAGCTGAAGTCAAAAACATCTGAAGGACCAGAGATTTACCATGACTGTTGTAAAAGGTTGTTACTTCATAGTTTTTCAGGCTATGTGGCCATGTTCTAGCAGAGTTTCTTGCTGACGTTTCGCCAGCATCTGTGGCTGGCATCTTCAAAGAAAGTTGTCATTCTCAACTGAAGTTGTTACTTCAGTTGTCATTCTCAGTCACTGCACTACCTATATCCACAAGCCAACACTCTTTAACAATATAAAGGGAGATGATAATAGTGTGAGAATTAAAGGCCCCAAGAAAAAAGCACTGAGGATTGCATAGTGACAGATTGGGACACATTTATTTAATGGTGATTACATTTTAGGCATAAAAATGGTTCTTTGTTTCAAGCATTAATTTCTACAACTGTCAAAGAAGTCCAGACTTGCATGTTCCAGGGGAGGAAGAGAAAAGGGATTTTGTTGGGAACTTTTCCAAACTGGATTTCTGGAGGCTCATTCTTTGTGTGTGTGTGAGGTGCCTTCAAGTTGCCTGTCGACTTCATGGGGTTTTCTTAGGCAGGAATCTGCAGGGGTGGTGTTGCCAGTTCCTTCATCTGAAATAAAGCCTACAGCACCTGATATTTGTTGGCTTTGTATCCCCATTAAAGAATTTATATAGAGTCGAGGGCACTCTAAGCAGCAAATATTTTCTGCCCTCCTGATTGCCAAGTGCTGAATAAGCAGAGGCTGCTGTGCTGTGTTACAGCTTTATACACTTTTCTCTGACACCCTTAATACAAATATGAAAACATCATCTTTAGCCAGTGATATCAAACTCGCTTCAACTTTTTTGAGACCATTTATGTACTGAGAATAAACTCAACTGTTGAGGAATAAAATGAACTATATAAACAAAAAACACAGTTAAAAATAAATGAATTCTAAAATCAATGAAGTTTGTCAAACTGCTTAGAACCAGCCTTGAGATAAATGGTTACCTCAAAAAGCAGAACAAAATTGTAGCTAAAAAAATCAAGTTTTATAAACTTGATATTTTTGGTTTTTTTATGTGAAATATCTACTTTTATCTTTCTGAAATACCATGTCTCTGTGTTGTGCAAAGTAACGTTCATGTTTTAAAATATTGTTTGCATCTAGTCTGCGCAGCATTTGAAGCCTTCAATGAGATTCAATTGTGCACAAGTAGACTGACCTTCATTTTTACCCACTTGCATAAAACCTAAAACACAGAGTGTTAAAGCATGACTGAAATGAAGTTGCCTTCACAGGGTAGAAGGCTGAAAAATAAGTTAATAAAAGTGATGAAGCAAAGGACACTAAAGTTCCAGCTAAACAGTTTTAGAGGGATGTAAGTGATTTTGCCTAAATGGCAGAAGATGGGAATTATTGATCAACTAAAAATAATGCACTATTTTAACAGTTGAGCACAAAGGAGAAGGTAGAAAGTAAGTAAATTGCTATCATTTTGGGTTACACTCCTGTAAAGTTCACAATAATTTTCTTTTGAAATGTCCTTTATACATCTTACCTATCAGCCACAAATTGTCAGTCTGGACTTCTGAATTGGAGCATTTCCTACTTGCTAATTATGAACCAAATTTCTGAAACCAATCTTTTTAATGAGCAATTTCCTTTTACTGGTACTTACTAGTTTTATTCCAGGAAAAGAATTCATACTTAGGTTGGCCTCTTAGGCATTGTCAAAAAAAGAAAAGCATTATCAAATGGGAACAGATATCAAAATAAAACTTATATGTTCTAATTCACTTGTATAGATATAATAACTATAACTTAATTATTAATTTAATTCTACGTCATAGTGAGGAAGACTATGACCAAGTGACCTGTGTGACTGCTCTGCCTGTTTTCTAACTGCTACTGATTCAAGAGATAAACTTGTTACAGTTTATCTTTAAAACATGTTTACACTGGACTGATGTTTAACTAAAGGATGGGTTCAAATAGAGGATTAATGTTGATAACTCTTCAAATAGAGGAATCTTCTCTAAAGTAGGACAAATAGCTACACTACTATTTATTCAGCATTCTAATATACTTTTTTTCTGGATCTATCAAGCTTGCATTAAAACCAGAAATCAGTGATGCATAGAATATTGATATTAATAGAATGAACATCTGCATGATGCAATTTTCAACTGTATACATCCATTCCCCTCTGTTTGGATCTGCAGAGCAGACCTGGGATTTTATAGGCAGCTACAGAAGATGGCTGTGATTCAGGGCTTCAAGCCATATGTACTGTATTTCTGCATCCTTGATGATAAATACGATCTCTAAAAGCATGAGATGCTTATTGTCTGGTATCCAGTTAGGGACATATGCATGTGTGTGTCATCACTGAGCAATGAACATGTTCTGCTGATAACAGTGAAGATGGAGTCATGCAGATAGCATGTTCCTTTGTGCCTTGTCTTTGCAATAACAATAGCAGTTTAATTTATATACCGCTTCATACGGCACTAGGCAGTCTCTAAGTGGTTTACAACTGTAAGCTAATTGCCCCCAACAAGCTGGGTACTCATTTTATCAACCTCTGAAGGATGCCAGGCTGAGTCGACCCTGATCCTCTGGTGCATTGGAAGAGCACATTGTGCATTGCATGCTGTAATTGCACATCATGCATCGTGCATTGTGATTGTGCATCATATGAAACCCAACAGTATCTAGTCACTGACATGTGTTGTGTACAATATTGCTACTCTGGATGTGGTTATTATGTTCTTGTGTAGAACACTTTCACATATGAATATTCATGATATGCTGAGGGGATGTTGTATTCTAGCTGTTTTTTCAGAAAAAATGCACAGTGGGCCCTAGGTATCCATTGGGGTTTGCTTCCAAGACCCATCATAGATAGTAAAATCTGTGAATGCTCAGGTTCCATTAAATGCAATGTCGCAGTAAAATCTCTTATATAAAATGGCAAAATCAAGGTTTGCTTTTTGGAATTTATATCTTTTTGGAGTATTTTCAAGCCATGGATGGTTGAATCTGTGGATGAAGAATCCATGGATACAGAGGGCCAACTGTAATGATAGGATAGCATCTTTCAGATTTCAAGGAGTACAATAGCTGGTCTAGCCCAAAGCATTCATCTATTCATCAGCTACAAACAGAAAGGTTCTTGCATGTACAAAAGAACCTGATGTTCATGATTTGACCAAAACTGATATCTATATAGGAATAGATGACAAGGGAACCTGGAATGAGCTGAATAAAAATTGAATGGAATTGATTAGCTCTCAGATTCCCCTTCTGCTTTTGGCAAAGCATTGGGCAGATGTCAACATGTTTCAAGGACAGGAGGAAACAAATGAGCAATAAAAATGTACTACAGAAGGAACCCAAAGCCATGTCATTCAATATATCAAAATACACACAAAGAATAGTAGTTTCCAGAAATACAGTATATATCTTAATCACTAGTAGATTTGCAGGATGCAAGAAGACAAAAACTGAATTAAAAGAACTGCTGCAGATTAATTTATTGTTGTGTTCAATTTGAACACGATAAAAGTAAATGATCTGGTTATAGAAAAATACTATATTTTAATTATGAGCTGTGTGGAAAAGTATTTCTATCACAACGTTTTATCTGTCCTAGCTTTCTGAGCATTCAGCTTGATTGGAATACCTGAAGATCTATTATTAGGAGAGAGAGATTAAAAAAATATTCCTTCCCATTTTCTCCACACTATATATAATTTTACATACTTCTATAATTCATGTAGACATTATTCACATGGGAAGGCACAATGTCAGTGGTTTTGCCTATGCAATTCTTTCATATATTTCCAGAATGACATGGGATTGCTAGATAGGAATGCTGCTTTCACTGAGCTGTGACTTGAAGGTGTGCTCAGTCTTTAGGGATTCTTCAAGTCTTGCTTCTTCCTACTGAAAGATCCCATTCATACAAACTTGCCACTGCCTAGAAGGCATGTCCTGTGACACAATCCCCAATCAAGAGTCTGTGTATGGGAATAAAACCCACACTTGCATGAATGGGTATGATTGCCAAGTCTCTCCCTTTTGATTGCCACCACAATGCAAAGGAGTATGGAGATCAGGTGGGGAAGACCTACACTATATTTCCAGTGTACAGGCATTCCAAAGTCAAATGAGACTGGATGAAGGAGAAGCTACAATGACTGTATACTGACTTTAAGGACAATCATTAACAGTTCATTTCTGTATCTTTTAATAAGGAAAAGGAAGGTGTGTAGCTACCTTATGTGTATCAACCAAATATTTAGTTTGGTTTTTCGTAGCAGTGTTTTGTAAACTATCTGATGTGGAGGAACTATTGTTCTCTTCCCCAACAGTGTGCCAGAAATCACCAGCAGATAACACAGGGATGATTGGTACTACTCCACAGAACACCACTTTGAGTAGCAGAGCTTCATTGGACTCTTAGGATAAAAGCATGGGAAGAAGATCCAAAGGCCTCTGTGCTGAGGCCTTTGCATGAGGATATGGTTCCCCAGACAATGCCCACACATGATAATTTATCTGCAATGAAGGCAACAATAGTTAGCCAAACTCATTTTCTGGGAATAAAGGTTTGCATACAAGAATGCAAACACAGAAATATAAGTATATGTATCAGATGCCTGGCAGTAGCAGGATAAAGTTCAAAATGGATTCATGACCTGAAAAATTGCTACAATTCTTTCATTAGGCTTTAGGGCTTTCAGGACACCACCAAAATGAGTTATCTCAGTCTAGAGTTTCAATTGGACTTGTAAGAGGCACAGCAGGTGAAAAATGTTTGAGGTGAATTTAATATGACTCTTTTGGGTTAAGGCGTTGAAATAATGCAAATATTAGCAGACAAGCTTCATGGGGCTGTTCCTGTTTGAAAAACATGGTTGAGGTTGATAGGGTGACTCATATCCAGCTAGTTCATTTTTCATAAGAAAAGATTTGATTAGGATCACTATCCAAGCATCTGTTGATTCAACATAGATTAAGTTCAAAGTGATTGTAAAAGCCAGATGATGTATTTGGGGTGCAATTTCTTTTTGTGCATTTTTAAAAAAAATCTAATACTGAATGATTTTCTATTGAACTATAAATACTTGCCCCCACTCAAAACAAAAATATGTCTTCTCCCATGCTTTTCAATGTCCAAAATATCTATGTTGTATCCTTGACAACCAGCAAATTTTCCTGCTTGACTCATTCAGTGAAGTCACAATTCATTGTTGGGGAAATCACAATTCATTAGGGTGCTGTATAGGATTTCAGTTGCTGTGTGGTCTTTGTAAAAGTGCTATTAACTGAAAATTCTTCACACAGAGAAAAACACATTTATTGCTTGTAAAGTAAAGAACCTAATCTGAACATAGTTTCTACAGCTTCCAGAATATCTCAGCCAGCATGTCAATGCTGATGGGGGATTTGGGGAGTATAGTATGAAACAATATTTTTTTTCTAAGTGCTGGCCTCTATACAGTGTTTCAGTCATTTCTTTTGACATCCATAAAAACCTTCACACATATACCCAATGCCAGAGATGAGGATCATGCAAACACTTCCACTTGTAATGGTGTTGGGAGTGGCATTGCCACTATCTTTCACCTTTTCTGGACTGTGTTCATTTCATCATCTGGAGCATCATGATACCCATCCCTCTCTATGCCTACCTTTGCTCTATACTTAGCCTTTATTCACATGAGGATTAAATAATTGATGGCAGTAAGGGCAAGCACAGAAATCCTGCCTCCAAAATATTCCTACACCAGCTTCCTCTTTTGAGCATGGAGATCTACACTAGTTTGTAAGCATGTTTGTAACTCATTTGCAAACTTTCTAATCATCAGGAAGCCTGAGAAGACATATTTTCCAAACTGTGAAGAGACTTGTGTTATCAGCCTGTCACATTTTTCAGCTGCCAACTATGTGAAGTGGGCATATAACTTTAAAGTACAGAACATAACCTAGTATAATGTATACAGTGTAGGATATATAGCATAAGAACTAGCACGAGCAGTTAAATCTGTAAGTGTGTGTGGTTGTTCTCATTCAGAATCATTATGAAATGGTCTTCTGCTCTATTCTGGGAGAAATGCCAGGCTACTGTAATGTAAATAAGATAAGAAAATGTGTGCACAATTGTAGCCAAGAGAGGACTACATACACTAGCTTGACTGCCTGTCAAGTGTGTATCCAATGAGGAAAATGACCGTCTCAGACAGCCTGACACAATAGATAGAATTCTTTACATTTAAAAAGTTTGTTTTAAAAAAGTCTGTATAATGTCTTAACGGAGACTATGGCACTGGCTAGATGGGCCCTATGGGGTGCCGTCATGACGTGCAAGGGACGGCGCTTTCAAATGCCTCTCGCCCCTCACACGTGATGAGGGTGTCAAAATGGTGGCGCCCTGTACATACGGGCACCGCCATTTTGACGTGACAGACGCCTAGTGTCCACATGTCTCAGCACCTTTGTGACGCAGAAAGAACCCATTTTTTGTGGGCTCTTTTTGCTGCGTGAGGGAGCCGCTTGGTTTGTCCACTGCAGCTCCCTCATGCAGCAAACCAGAGCAGCGGGAGACCGCCCTTTTTGGGAGGTCTGTATCCCGCTCCTGAAAAGTATGGAAGAACCTGATGATGATGATGATGATGAAGGATAAATGGCTAAAGTAAATACTTTGGAAGATTCCTGTTCCCACATGAGTTAACTATTACAAAGCCTGTAAAAGAGACACAGAAAGATAAAACTAAAGTGAAAGTGAAAATGAAAGTAAACATCTTGACAGGCATAGACCTTCATTGGTTACCGATTAGCTTCCTGGTGTAATACAAGGTGTTGGTTATTACCTATAAAGCCCTACATGGCCTGGGCCCAAGTTACTTACGGGAATGCCACTCCCTACATAATCCACCCTGCACTCTCAGGATATCTGGGAAAAAGCTGCTGGAATTACACTCAACTAGACTAGTCTCAACTTCTCAAAGAGCTTACACAGCAGTGGTTCCTAAATTGTAGAACAGCCTCCAAGAAGAGATCTGTCTTATCCCCTCCTAGGAGGCTTTTAAGAAGGCAGTTAAGACGGATATCTTCCGGCGAGCCTACCTACCCAATCTACTTTAAGAAATACTGGTCCATTCTTCTGTTTAGGATTAGAACACTCTATCTCACTGTCGCTTTGATTGTATTTTTTTTAATTGTTTTAACTGTTAAATGCTATATATCTCACTGTTGTACTTTTTATTGTAGATATATACTGGGTTGTAATCCCGCCTCAATCCACCTGGGAGAGGTGGGAAAATATAAATAAAATTTTTATTTTAAATTTTTTTAATATTATGTTATGAATATATAATACTTTACATACAAAGTAAAGTAATAAAGCTTAAGCTCTCAGGTTTGTCTATGTTTGTCTCTAAAGGGGAAAGTACATGCTTGTGCATGTATATACTGTATCTACATATAATAAATAGCCTAAAAGAGTAAAAACGCCTACTTATTTCCCAGGTAAATATCCTCAGATTCCAATACTTAAGAATGCTTGAGTGGAATGTTGATGTTAACTCAGCCTGTCTGGTTTAAATACTCAGGTGACTAGATGTTTATAAAGGTGACCCCAGACAGAATCCAGATTAGTTGATAAATGACAACGATCCAGTCTCAGATACAGGAGTGCCTGTTTCAAAACAAATATGCTTACTTCCCCATATCAGACTTAAAGTTAAGGAATTTTATGCTTAAGATCTTCAGAGCTGGCTGCATGTACATACGTGCACATTGAATGCTTCTACGACGACAGATACCATACAGCAAGGTTAATCAACCTGGTGCGCTCCAGATATTTTGAAGCACATCTCCCATAAGTCCCTGCTAACATGACTGAGATTATACCAGGTAAAGCTGCAGACATGGGAGTGGGAAGACAGACCAGCATGTCTGTCAAATGGAATTGTTAATTAGCAATTCGCTGTCTTTAGGAAACCCTTGATCCTGGATGGTGTTTATTTGCATGTGTTGAGTCTTGATTTTGTTGTTTTTCAGGACTGGTAGCCAAATTTTGTTTACTTTCAGTGTTTCTTTCCTGTTGAAGTTGTCCAGGTGTCTGTGGATTTCAATGGCTTTCCTGTGCATACTGACCTGGTAGATGTTGGCATGGTCCAGAATTTCAGGGTTTTCAAATAGCATTCTATGCCCTGGGTGGTTTACTACTACTGATTTTTCTGCCTGGCTCAGTCTGCAGTGTCTCTTAGGTTCTTAAATTCATGATTGGATGCTGCCTTTAGTGGTCTCTATGTAAACCTGCCCACAGCTGCATGGTATGTGATAAACTTCTGCAGCAGTGAGAGGGTCTCTCCTGTCCTTTGCTGAATGCAGCATTTGCTTCATTTTCTTGGTCGGTCTGGAGATTATTTGGAGGTTCTGTTTTCTCATCAGTTTCCCTATACTGTTTGTGATTCCTTTGATGTAAGGTAAAAATACCTTCCCTTTGGGTGGTTGTTTGTCTTTACTCCTGTGAAGATTCTGTTTAATGCATACATTTATTATGTGTCTTATGTGCCTTCAAGTCACCTGTCAACTTATGGTGACACCATTAATTTCATAGGGCTTTTTTTTTTTTTTTTGGCAAGAAAAACTCAGACTTGGTTTTGTCACTTCACTCCTCTGAAATATAGCCTGACCCTGCTTAGCTTCTAAAGATATCTGATGTTTTTAGAATACACTTTCACAAATCCTTCTGGAAAAAAAGTGGCTGTGATTTTGAGCTATTTATTCCTATGGTCACTATTGTTCACACACACACACACACACACACACACACACAGAGGAAATAATAAGAGAGCCCTGTTCATAACCACTACATAGTTAAGATGTTGGTCCACAACCCAGGTTTGCCAACACAGCAGAAGAGAACTATGTACATAGCTGAACAGAAGCTATATACGAGGACACCCTAAGTTTGAAACAGAGTTGATCCACTGTAATGATGACAAATCCCTAAATCCCAGTGATTTTGAGAACAGATGGAGTTAAATTGGTGTCTTTTCCATTTGACAGGAATAATGTGGTTTTATTTCATTTGAGGAATGCTAAGGTCTGGTCCAGCTTAGTTTGGAATTTAAAATCTCCTTCTGTGTTTCCTTCTTCCCACACCATTCTTCTTAATCGTCTAACATCAACATGTACAATTCATCTTTTTCTTTTCTACCCCCTGGAGGCTTCTGCAAACTTATTCTTCATTCCAGTATTATTCTTTATGAAATACAGAATGTGCCAAATACACTGTATCACACCATTTATTTTAAATGTCATTGTATATGTCTAATTTTCAAGTTTTCCTTTTATTTTAAAAATCCAGCCTGCACTAAATACATAAACCACACATTTCCAATCCAAAGGCCACACATATACACTATTTATGCAACCAGTTTTAGTGATAGAATATTTTTTACAAGACAGATATAAAAGTGTGATTATTCTGGAGAGCAGTATCATTCCAGCAGTCATGTGATAATATCCTACACAGATGTCTGTATTTAGAGAGCTAGTTAGAGAATTTTTAAAAAGTTTTTCACAAGCAACACTGTTTGTAATGAATTTTATTACCAAACATTTTTTGTATATGGAGAGTCCAAGTGCATGCATCAACTTGTCGCTAGTTGTTAAAATGCCTGAAAACCTGTTTGAGCGCAAGTTAATGATATCACATAAAGCAACTGTCGCTGCTAAATGTATTTGATTCAAATATATTATTGCTGCTAAATGTATTTAAACCTCTATAACCAATCCCAGAAGGCAGAAATACAATAGCCTCTAACAGGATAGCCTGAAGGTGATAAAAGGATCAAGACGGTTCTGGTAAATCTCCCATGTGCTGCCAGAGTGTGGCTGTAACCTATATATACATACCTAGGGGTATGTTCTACTGAACACAATGGGACTTTGTTCTGAGTAAACATGCATGGAATTTCACGTTGAAATGTCAAGAGTAAAATTATAAATGTGTTAACTGCTAAGTGTTGGCAATTTTATTATTTATTATTCGCAATAACCTCCACAAATGAAAGTATCATATGGTGGCAATACTTTTAAAAGGACATTTTCTTTTTTCCAGTTTGTGTAAGAGGCATTCCTGATGATTTATTCCATGAACATGTGGATAAATGAAAAGACAGCATGAGCACTGTGGCATCTGTCTTCAGTGTGTTTGATTCTAGGATGACTAATATTTTTATAGGTCCCCAAGTACACAAACAGAAATATGTACTTTCTCTTCTTTCTTCCTCACACAAAAACAATAATTCATAAAATTGTTTAATATTGCTTCCTATAAGTCAATTTGTATAAATTCCTATTTCATTCTCAACCACATACAAGCCTAGTCATTCATTAACCTCTTAGTCTAACATTACCTTTAGATCAGACACATCTCGATAGCACTGTTCAGAGCGGGTATGATCTGACAGCTGCACATTCCAGAAACAAGGAAGCTGGTACACAAGAAATGGGTTCTGTTTGATGACTGCATTGAAGATATCCTGGTGGGCAAGAGATAACATAATTGTTTGCTTTTGTAGAAAAGTCATCATATTTTCTGGACTATCTTTAGCCCTTTATAGGTACAACAAGAAATAGTGAGCCACAAAAATTTTATGCCATCCACAACCTGAAGATAACAGCCTGACTTTGGATAAAAGTGTTGTCACCCTGTTTAACCACCTTTAGGCTTGAACTTTGTTATTAATTTTAACAACTTGCACTTGATAGTAGCATTTTCAAAAAAAGGCTCTGAATATAAAACAATATAGGGGTGTTGTTGATAAAATTGGTTTACCTATACGGAGCCTAGGTGGCACAGTGGTTAAATGCCAGTACTGCAGCCACAAGGTTGTGAGTTCAATGACAGGGGCTCCAAGTTTTATTCAGCCTTCCATCCTTTCATAGGTTGGGGAAATGAGTACCCAGCTTGTTGGGGGCAATTATCTTACAGACTGTAAAGCATTTAGAGAGTGCTGAGTTCACTGATAAGCAGTATAGAAATATACATACAGTACTATTGCTATAAGAACTTAATTAATTTCTTTATTTTCCATATTTCTGTACTGTACCTTTACCACCGATGATCCCAGGATGATGTACATGACCTTAAGATAAGCTTCACATATCCAAACAATAGTTTTCTCCTTAACATGGATATCAGTATGCATAAGAAAACACAGATAATGTATATATTGGCATTTATATGAAAATAATTGTAGAAGTGTATTTTTTAAAAGAAGACATTATACTATTTTCCTTTTTCTTGTTATGCTTTCCATAACAATTATTATGGAACTGTTTAATTCAGTGTTTAATTTTAATATGGTAGTTTATTTAATTCCTTTTAAATTTATATCTAATTTCAGAACTCATTGTTTTATTTTCTTTTAACCTGTGTTGTAAGTTGCCCTGGGTGCTGAAACTGGCAGAAATATAGGGTTCATGCAAAATAAATATGTGACTGGTTACAGCTTCCCAACACTATGTGTGCAGTGAAAAAAGTGCCTACCTATTCTTCAGATGTGATCATGCATATACCATTCCTGTTCAAAAATAATCATAGAATCATAGAGTTGGAAGAGACCACAAGGGCCTTACAGTCCAATCCCCTGACATGCAGGAAATCTAAATGAAAGCATCCCCGACAGATGGCCATCCAGCCTCTGCTTAAAGACCTCCAAGGAAGGAGATTCCACTACACTCCGAGGGAGTTTGTTCTACTGTCAAACAGCCCTTACTGTTAGGAAGTTCCTGACTATTGAAGTGGAATCTCTTTTCCTGTAGCTTGCAACCATTGCTCCGGGTCCTAGTCCCTGGAGCAGCAGAAAACAAGCTAGCTCCCTCCTCAATATGACATCCCTTCAAGTATTTAAACAGGGCTATCATGTCACCTCTTAACCTTCTCTTCTTCCTAAGTCGTTCCTCATAGGGCATGGTTTCCAGACCCTTCACCATTTTAGTCGCTCTCCTTTGGACATACTCCAGTTTTTCCACATCCTTTTTAAATTGTGGTGCCCAGAACTGGACACAATATTCCCGATGGGGCCTGACCAGAGCAGAATAGAGTGGCACTATTACTTCCCTTGATCTAGACACTATACTTCTATTGCTGCAGCCTAAAATCGCATTGGCCTTTTTAGCTGCCGCATCACACTGTTGACTCATATTCAATTTGTGGTCTACTTGGACTCTCAGATCCCTTTCACATGTAGTCTCATTCATCCAGGTGTCACCCATCCTATATTTGTTCAAGCTGGTATCAAAAAAGATATTAGATTTGTCCCAATGTAATCCCAATGTAAGAAAATGAAAGTGAGTGAAGCACTGCAAAGGACATAATCTACTTGTTGCAGTTTGCTCACGTGGGCTGGCAAATTCACTAAGAACATTTTGCATGTGCTCACACATGAAAAAGCACAACACATTTGTTTAGAAACCATCATTGTCCAATAATCAGGAATGTATATTTTCCTCAAATCCCCAAGGTTTCTTGGTTGGGAATACTCAACAAATGTGAACAGGATTTTAGTGACTGTTACTAATTCTAAGAAAACACATAAATATGCCAGTCTTTTTCTTTAGGGCCCAAGAAATTCTACATGTTCAGAGAAAGCACATGTTTCAGCTCCAATGTAGCATTAAAAGGTTCCTGACTGTAATTCAGATCTAATACTTTTCATCAAAAGGGGGAAAAAAAATGGAACACAGAAAAAATTGTATTGGGAAGTTCTGACTTCAATATAATCTTTTTTATATCCCAAACCAATCTAAGTCTATACTCATGAAACCATATGAACACCAGAGTAGTCTCTGTAGCCTTCAACATACTGTTCTAAAAGAAATGGATTTGGAATTGCAGCCAAACTTGGCAGGAGTTTCAAAATGAACTTTGATGGGTTTCGAATCAGGACATTAATTGCTCCACATCTTTGCATCCCTCCTGCAAAATGGGCGTAATGAGTCTGCTCTAACTCCCAGCTGTGCAGCGAGGATAATATCCTTAATGCCTGAGAGGTGTTCAGATTGTACAGCAGGCTATGAAGGAGAGCGAGGTGATTGCAATAGCTGGAGTCAGATGAAATCATAATGACTCTTTCCTGAAATGCGACTGACAAAACCAGTTGAGAAGGAAATGGTATTTCTGGGCTAGCCTGAAGTCTTTTGTTTCAAAGAGAAATGTCTCTTCAGAAGAAATATAAAGGTGGGGGACAAGGAAAAAAAAAGTCCTATGACAAAAATGTACAATATGTTTGTTCATTGAAGTCACATGGCTAAATCTCTTGTTATTCTCTTCACCTATTTACTCTCAAAATCAATCTTTCTGTCATTACATTGGAACTACACACTCACCTGGTCAGCCAATGAAGTGGAGAGCATGCTCATTAGCTCTCTTTCAGCTGTGAGCCTCCACATCTGCTCCCATTTCATTTTGCGCAATTTATCCAGAAGTAGCAGAATGACACCTGAAATCAACAAGGAATGCAAAGAAAGCATGCTGCAGTGAAAAGGGGTAGAGCAAGGACCTTCAGGCTTCAGTGCAGAATGGCTTGGCTTCAAACAAGAACTCCTCCTACCCCATCCCAAAATTTTAAGCAGCCCAACATTTTATTTGTTTATTTATTTAGAGTATTTAGACCCTGACCTTCAGCCCAAAAGGCTCTCAGAGTGATTTACAGATTGTTAATTTGGCAGTCCCCTGCCCTGAGGCTTAAAACCTAAAATGGAGAAGGGAATGGAATGGAAGTGGGGAAGTGGATCAAGCCCAGCAGATACTGCTGGTTCTTCTCTGCCTCCAAGGCCAGTTTTCATGCTGAAAACATGAACAAAGAATTATTATAAACTAGATTTACTCCTTGATAAATATGCATCTTTTGGGACAAATTACTTGTTAAGTTGAACAAGTGATCTGCTATTACATGGGTATTTGTTTTGCTTTTTTGAGAAAAAAACTCACTGCTGTGCATATATGAGAGGGATTGAGAGTCATCAGGCATGGGAAGATGCTTTAACAATTCACAGAGTATGGTCCCAACAACATTAGTTGTTGTTTCAGCACCAAGGCCAACTTCTTTATTTTGTTGTTGTTAGCTGCCCTTGAGTCACTCATGGCAACCCTGTGGATGAGACATCTCCAACAATTCCTATCTTCCACTGCCTTGCCCAGATCCTGCAAACCCTTGCCCATAACCCCTCTGATTGAGCCTATCCATCTGGTTTGCGGTCTTCCTCTCTTTCTTCTACCTTCCACCTTTCCTAGCATTATTGTTTTTTATAGTGATCAGTGCCTTGTTCAGACTAAAACTCAAAATAGGTTCACCACCCAAAAGGATAGAAGCAACAACTGGTCACTGTGTGCCTTATGGCCTGCCATGTGCCCACTAAGCTAGTCTGCTATTCTCAGGTGCGATGGAAGATGTTGATTCATCAATAGTATCAAAGTAATATTTAACTGTTCATCTGGCTATTTCTGTATATGCACAGATAGAAAGGACCACTATTGTGGTCAGATGGAAAGGCCATCTTGTCCTATGCCTCAGACAGCAAACTGTCATGGAGAAGCCCTTTCCTCTTGAGACTTTTGAGAGAAACCATATTTTCCCTAAGATTAAGCACACAGAGGGATGAATCAAAACATCTATGGTACTTAATAGATAAATTACCTCCACTAGCCATAATGTACTAGCTGAAAAACAGAACTTCAAATCGTAGTAGATGAAGATGATGTAGTATAAACATTGTCTCTGTTTTCAGTGAAACCTCTAAGATGGTCTCATAGAGTTTACTCAAAAACAAATACCAGAGGACACAGATAACAACCTCTTTTTGGGGATTGATAACTGCCTGCAACTTGCTGAACAAAAACAATCTTGATAAATTGCAGCCTATCATGCAGGCAGAACTGCCTAGAGGAATCACTGATAGAACTTTTCTCACTTAACATTCTCATTAGTGTATCACAAAAGAGATGGGGGGGGAGAGAATATCAATAATGTGAAAGTTAGAAAGTGAACGCATCATGAAAATAACCAAGAAGCAATACAAAGGAGTTGGTGGTCAGCACTTGCATTAGGGGAAAATATGTTTGGAGAAAAACTACAATTTGGAGAAATTACTTCTTGAAGTACAAGTCCCAGAACACCCAACTCACCAGGGATTTTTGAGTTGTACTCCAAAAAGTAACTTTCCCAAGTTCTGAACCAAAATTAAAGAGCATCATCAATGCCACTGCTACTGCCAGGATAAAGCAATCATTAAAAGGAAAGGCTTCCACTTAGAATGAAAACAAATTGCCTTTAGAGGAACACACATTGCATGAACCTTCTTACACTGAATTACACAAGGAAGTAATAGAGTTGGAAACAATGTATTGCACTATGATACCTCCAGACTGATTACACTATAGTTGACTTCCACTGACCCAACCCTATGGGTCTAATGCCATTTAATGTGGTACAGAGTTTCTGCTCTCTGGGCAAAAAGTATTTCTATGTTAAGAGAAAATTTAGATTTTGAACTTGACAATAATTATCTCTCTGTGTGTGTATACAGACAGAGTAAGAAAGAGAATGCTGAAAACTCCAAGCTACTGCAGCAGAACAACAACAAATAAGTTTTGGGGCAAACTGTGGCATATTTGAAAGACATAATGAGATGGATGGATTTTAATGATTAATATCCCCATAATAGATTTGTAGAAAGTGGTTGCACTGTGTATACATAGAAGTAAGATTTTTGAGTTGAGGTCTTGTGAAGAGAGGGAATACTGAAAGGGATTTGCAGTAGGAATGTTTAGAGACAAGATGACCTTTGAAGGCTCATCAAGGGGCCTGGCCTGCTCTGAAAGCCTAAACAATTAAGAGCAGCATCCTTGAATGAGGAAGTAACACATTGGTGATAAGGGGGATGGAATATTCCAAATGTGCCTTGAGTGTATTTTAATGTATTCATGTATCTTTGCTCTGATTACAAGAAAGTTTTGTAAGTTTAAACTTTGAACCAGCCAATAGAATGTATGTTAGGGACCTCTTTGCTAGAACTACTATAAAGGTAGCCATTTTCTTTTGTTTTAGGCCTCAGTTTTTTGGGGGGACTTGATTTCCACTGAGGACTTTGCAAATAAATAAATAAATTTTTGGATTCTCAGCATACTGGGTCCTTTTGTCATCTCTGCTCTGTCAAGCTGGTGGACTTAGTGAGAGAAAGTCCAGGCTTTTAAGGTTCCCACAACAATATTTCAAAATATAAATCTGGTTTTAAAGCATCGAACAATACCTCAATTATTTTATCCTTTCCTTTCTTGTTGCATAGAAAAGAGAATAAAACCTTGTTCAAAATATGCTCTGATTAAACTCTCGACAATCCTTTCTTCAACTGGTACATCTGATTTTGTTAAAATATGCCCTCTTTTAAAAAAAAATGCTTTGGAAAAAGAGCTTTATTGTCACCTGGGGTTACATGCACATTTATGGCCAACAGCATCATTGAAAAATGATTGGCTGAAGCTCAAGGTTACTGTGAAATGGCATCTTCCCATCACAGATACAGATTGGATATAATGGCAGTTCCCCTCCCTGTGGTGGATTACTTCCAGATGGCAAAGACTATGGTTATAAGAATAAAGGGAGAAATGCAGTGGACCATCTTTAACTAACCCTATTAGATATTTAAACCATTTAAGATATGTAAAATAGTTTTTATGTTTACATTTGAAAAAAGGAAAAATCATAACAAATATTTCTTTAATATGCTTGTGTGGGATGGCATCCATTCTATTTTTCCCATTCTTCCGGGAAGGCAGATTATGGTGTTACAACTAAAGAGATTAAAGGGTTATCAACAGAAGCAACTAAGAGGCAAACACTGGAAGGACACCAAAAACAACATTTAGAAATGCAAAACTGTAAATTAATAGATAAGATCCGAGATAATCTAAAATAAATTCAGAATTATATTTTAATTTGTACAATGGCATGGGAATTCATTTATATGCTGTGGAATGAATGTATAAGGGATTTCCACTCTTAATTCAAAGAAAGTGTGGTTTTAACACAATCAGACCTTTGAGGGATTGCATACCGAAAATATGGTCTGAACAAAACTTGCCAAGAAAACTCCATGATAGGATCGCCATAAGTCGAAAATGACTTGAAGGCACACAACAGCAATAACCAACACATCAATTTGCAATGTTTACTTTGAAACATATCACATGATTTTCTCTAGTATTAGTGAGACTAAAGAAGATAAGATGAGGGAGAAAATTAATTGTATTCATTTCATACCACTCAGTGGTATAATACAGCCATTAAAGATGATTAGATTAACTTAAGTCTTTTTTCTTTTAACTTCCACAATTCAGGGCTCAAGATGGCATTCCTTCCAAGAATGCCCCACAGTATTTTCTGTAAGAATGGTAATTTTGTCTCACAAGGTTCTTCCTTTCCCTAGGGCCATGCTAAGTATAATTCAGGGTAGATCCAAGATGACAAACAGCAGAATGCAAGGGAGAAAGGGATTTGTCCTCATCTGTTGCGCTGGTATAGATAGGCTAGAGGGAGGAAGAAATCAAAGGATTTTTTCCCTTGGACATCTGGCCCCCAATTGTACATCCTTTCATCTACCAAGGACTGGGTAGCAGCATCTTTCTCCTTTTTTCCTAGGCAGAAGAAAAGCAAAATGTTTTCCAAAAATAAGCACACAGGGTGAACGGAAGATACAAGTGGGTCAGGTGAATTAGCAAGGTCACAGCTACTCAGGGAAGAGCTATCTAACAAATAAATAGCAATGTTATAGAGTCATGGAGGTCTCATGTAATTCATGTTCAGGCATAGAGCTTAGGGACATGAAAATGTAGTTATAGATAAAAAGAGACTCTGCTTTTTAAAAATCTTTCTGCTCCTTGGATTTCTCTCTGAACACATGTTAGGAACTGCACCAGGCTTTAGGGGATTTATTTCATTAATAAAAAATGAAACTCAACATGTCGACTATAAAGACAAATGCAGAGAGTATCTTATTTTTTAAAACCCATCAGCTTGAAAGTGAAAACCACCATCACTACAATAACAGTTTTAAGCCATTTTTGTTATGTAGGCACCATATTTGATTTGGAATCAGCAAAACAAAACCATATTGTCATTCTGCTAGGGACTAGAGACTTCAAGCGGATGCCAAATTACCAAAGGAGAAGCCCTGTGTGCCAGTATTTTTGTAGTAAGGATACTTGTGCAATTTCTCTCATTTCTGCCACAAACATTTGCAAGTCCCAAAGCAAAAGGCCTTCTAATAAGGTGCCATCTTCTTCTTCCATCATTGCCAGATCAGACAATCTGAAATGTAGGTTATGATGAATGATTCTGTGTGCTTCAATCCCAACTGCTCAGTGCTGGGGAACATTTTATCATGGCTATGCCAAATGTTTTGTTTAACATTGTTGGTAGGAAACCTAAGATACAAGTCATAAAATTTGTATTTTGAATTCCATTGTACCAAAACCTCATTAGGTAGCTTACCTGTTGTTATAGGCTCAAGTCCACATGCTCAATAGTGAGACATCTCACAAGTTTGTTTGTTTTTTACAAGGATTAAAGGATATTATTAGAGCTGCTGCTGAAAGCTGAAATTAGTTGGATGTTTTAAAGAAAATAAAATCCAATACATTGGACATTCTTGAATGTTTGCTGAGTTCTTACTATTATTCAACAAACTTTAATATTCTCCTTACAAACATCAATCATGAATTAATTTATGCTTTATGTGCTTGCATACTCTGCATGGTGAGTGGCAGGGATGTTTATATGTGTGTATATATTTATATAAATAGTACTAGAGAACAGGATGAAGACCATCCTGTAGACTCTTCTCCTACAGTGCTTTGGCAACATATAAAAAACAGCATCCTGCATTCTGTGGAAGAATGCTGAGGATTCTCCCTCAAGAAAAATCAAGACTGGTTTGATGAAAACAACCAAGAGATCCAGGAGCTGTTGGCAAAGAAGAAAACTGCTCACCAGGCACACCTCGCCCAGCCATCCTGCCATGTAAAAAAGCAGCCTTTCGCCTTGCATATAGTCAACTCCAACAAAAACTCCGAGACATTCAGAACAAGTGGTGGATCAACTTAGCAGAAAAGACACAACGTTGTGCAGATCTGGGTGATTCCAGAGGAATTTATGAAGCTCTTAAAGCAGTGTTTGGACCTACATATCAGATCCAAGGCTCCCTATACGGTACAGATGGTCAAACAATAATCACAGATAAAGCTTCCATTCTCAACCGATGGGCTGAACATTTCCAAAGCCTCTTTAGTGCCAACCAAGTAGTCCAAGACTCAGCTATTCAACATATGACACAACAACCGATGAAGAAGGAATTGGACATAGCTCCCACTTTGGAAGAAACCGTTAAGGCCATACAGCAGATGAAAAATGGCAAGGCTGCCGGGATTGATAGAATTCCACCTGAAGCTTGGAAACATGGAGGTCACGTACTCCATGCTAAACTCCACGAGCTCCTTGTGAGTTGCTGGGAAAAAGTCGAACTGCCATCAGATGTCCGAGATGCAGTCATCGATGTTTATCACACTATACTCTTATAGTGCTACTATTCCACTTTGACTGCTCTAGCTGCCTCCTGTTGCATTCTGGGATTTGCAGTTTTAAGGAGGGGTATTTAGAATTCTCAGGCAGAGCCTGAGAATTCTAAATACCCCTCCTTAAAACTGCCAATACCAAATAAGAAGACGGCATTTATATACGCTACCATACTGATGGTAGCCTGTTTAACTTAAGCCTCCTGAGGGCCCGCACTAATATTCTAAACTATCTAGTCCGTGAGCTGCTTTTTGCTGATGATGCTGCCCTTGTTGCCCATACGGAAGCAGCTCTGCAGCACATAATATCTTGTTTCGCAACAGCTGCAGAGCTCTTTGGAGTGGAAGTCAGTCTGAAGAAAACGAAAGTTTTCTAACAGCTGGCACCACAGGAAGAACACTACCATCCCCACATCACTGTAGGCACATCTGTGCTTAAGTCCATCCAGCAGTTCACCTACTTGGGAAGCATCATCTCCTCAGACGCCAAGATTGATAAAGAGATCGATCACAGACTGGCAAAGGCATATAGTGCATTCAGAAGGCTTCACAAAAAAGTCTGGAGTAACAAACACTTGCGGCGAAGCACAAAAATCAGTGTGTATAGAGCCATTGTATTCTCCTCTATGGGTCTGAAACATGGGTCACTTATCGCCAACACCTACGACTCCTTGAATGCTTTCTTGAATGCTTTCACCAGCACTGTTTATGCACGATTCTAAATATACACTGGACTGACTATGTGACAAATGTTGCTGTCCTTGAGCAAGCAGGGATCACCAGCATTGAGACCATGCTACTGAGGACGCAGCTGCGCTGAGCAGGACACATTTCTAGGATGAAGGACCATCGCCTCCCCAAAATAGTATTCCATGGTGAACTTGCCACGGGTCAGCGTAAGAGGGGCACCCCAAAGAAGAGATACAAGGACTCCCTGAAACAACATCTCAGGCTTGGCCAAATTGATCACCAACAATGGTCTGCCCTGGCCTCGCATCGGGAGGCATGGAGACGCACTATCCATGATGCTGCAGCTTTTTTCGAAAGCTCACGTCGAACAAGTCTCGAAGAGAAACGACAATGCAGAAAGAACCGCAACCCAGAAACATCACCCAAAGAGACTTTCCACTGTGCTTTCTGCAACCAGACCTGTTTGTCTCGGATTTGCCTTTTTAGTCACCAACGCGCTTGTACAAAGCGCGGGATGAGTCCTTCCTGAATCTTTGTTCGCGAAGCAAAGCCAGAGAGAGACTAGAGAACAGCCAAACATTTCTGTCAAACCATATGAGTTTGACCTCTTGAGACATTTTTGTACTAGGTCTATCTCAAAATGTTTGCTGAAATCTTAATTAATTCCCCTACTTTCTTTTACCTTCCAGAACTTAGTTTACTGCTGTGCTACTCCAGTTCTCCTCATTGAATTTCCCTAAATAAACGCCACTAAAATTCACCAGAAGACTGAATAACACTGGATTACTTTCTGTGTATGCAACAACACTAACTTACTCTTCACTATATACAGTACAGTGACATGCTGAGTCCTGTGATGTTCTGCTGTATTCAAATTCTCAAGCCTCTCTTATTATCTGCTCCTCTTCCTATCTGTTATTGCAAACAAAGTATGTGATAACAGCCCATCAGAGAAGGGCTTTACCATGATACAGGATACTGTGATGAATGGGGCAGAGCACTATACCATACATGCCATCTTCACAAAATGCACATTTTAGTGATGTACACATCCAAATATTCAAAGACATTTTGAAGTCTAGTAATGAACCTTTTATTCCAGTTTGTATTCTTGAATTGTAACTCACAGTGCATGGTTCCTAACTTTTGGTAGATACATCAAGTTCTCTAACTATCTAGAGGATATTTTTGGAATGGGCAGATAAATCAATTCCTGAGAACTACCCATTCAGTCAATGGAACAAACTGATAGAATTCACTGATAGAATCCAAGGTAAATTACTTTACCTCAATTCATACAAATCGGCCAAAGCACTGAAAAATTCCCTCCTGATATATACATATCACATGATGGTACATAATGGCCATCAACTAACATCATCTGTTAAAAAGCTACTGGTCTAAGGAAATCTTCTCATAATTCATGAATATACTACTGTACTTTCATGTAAAACTGTGGCTGCTGCCAGAGAATTACAAATGTTCATAATTTTTAGTCAAGCATGATTTGTGATGAACAACTGAAGAACTGGAAACCATTTATGGATTTTTTGAGTCATAAGAAAACTAATGATGTAATAATTTGAAGTTTTGATTATTAATAACATTAGCAGTTTGATTTAATACAATCTGTAATGACAAGACTATTTTATATATAGTTTTTGCAGGTTACAGTTTAAGGACAGGATCAAAGTTCTTATATAGTTTCATTGATTTAGGTTAACTTGCAATTATGGTAGGTTGTATCTATGGTGTTAGTCTTGTGTAGTTAGACTAGTTATTTTGGTTAGTAGTCTAGCTTTAGTTTTAGTTCTTCACATGTACAGGTTGAGTTTCCTTTATCTGAAATTGCAAAATGTGAAAAGCTCCAAAATCTGCACTGAAGCAGGAGGCCGGCAGTCCCACTGCTGGTGCTAGCACTGCCAGATGTGGCTGCTATTACTAATTTCCATTCACAGAAGACTTGGGTAGGGAAGGTACTGACTTGGTACCACTATCTGGTGGTGGACGCTGAAGGGGTCAGGGAGGGGGGGGGGAGAGGAGACTGTGGCTTTTTTATGGGGGCTCTTCTCTGGACCAAGGCCAGAGATTATTGCCAGCAGTTACTGTGGTTGCATCCCACTCCAGACCTCACTTCAGCTGGGGGATGGTGGCAGTGGATGAGCAGCAGCAGTCACTACCACCACCACGGCATCCACTGCTTATGGAAAGTTTGGCCACACCATCTCCCTTTTCTTTCTTTGTTATGTTTATGATTGGATGTCGTGAATATCCTTTAAAATCTAATGTAAATATAAATATTAAAAATGATTTGTAATGTGACATCCTTGCACCCAGCAGCCCCTTGCTTCTTCACTGACTGTCATCAGCATCGTGTAGTGATTTAAGCATTGGACTATGACTCTGGAGAGCAGCGTTTGAGTCCCTGCTTTGTCATGGAAACCTAATGGGTGACCTTGGGCAAATCACACTCTCTAAGCCTTGAAGGAGAAAAGGCAACGCCCATCTGTTGGTTATCACCTATAAAGCCCTAAATGGCTTGGGCCCAGGGTACTTGGAGGACCGCCTCTCCCCATACAATCCGCCCCGCACTCTCAGGTCGGGTGAAAGACATCTTTTAAGAGTTTCAGACACTCAATATGTATCAGCTCAGAGGGCTTTCTCTATTTCAGCCCCTCAGCTCTGGAACTCCCTCCCCAATGAGCTCCGTACTTCCACCTCCCTCGATGCTTTCAAGAAGAACTTGAAGACTTTTTTGTTCCGCCAGGCTTTCCCCCCGTGAGCCTTGTGGTCATTCTCTTCCCCTTGGCAATATTTTTGTGTATTCCATTCTACACAGCCACTTGTATAGGGTGTTGTTAGTTTTTACTGTTCTTAATTGTTAACTTTGTATTATTGTCATGCTGATGTTTTAATTGTCTTACTCTTTGATGTACACCGCTGTGATCGCTGGAATAGCGGATAGAAATAAATTTTATTGACATAATTTCTGCCAAGAAAATCCCATGATAGATTGCCATAAATCAGAAATAACATGAACGTACACAAGAATAAATAGATGTACTGGCCTTATTACCTGTCCAAATTCTCATAATCTATTATAGGCGTAATTTAAATTCAATTTGTGGTGTCATTTTTTATGGCACGTGCCCCTCCCCATCTTGTTGTACTTTCAACACACTTTTAAAAGTGCATAATAGCATACTTATTGCAGGTCATCTCACAATATGTTCAAAGTAAGTGTCTTAATGTTGTTCTTAGATTCTTAATGAATAATGAAGGATGTGAAAGCCAAAGCCTCAAACATTTTGCTGCCTGAGGCAAGTACAAAATGCTTTTTCTACATTCAACATACAGAAGCTACCTATATCAACAGCCACAGAAGACTTGCAGTTAGGGATGTGAAAATCTCCCAGTGATGATTTTGCTGCATTTCCCCAAATTCCTACCTATATTTTATTTCAACAGTTGAGCATGACTATGGCATGGAAACTGATGCACTTTTTAAAGATATTTTCCTAATCCATACAATTTTGGCTACATCGTCTGCACTGTTATCCATTCACGATTTATAATGAACAAATTGTTTTATGGATTCTTTATTTCCTTGTAAGCCTTGAAAGTATGCCAGTTATTGAGGTGAAGTGTCATTCTTTTTGCAATGAATCTCAGGAGATGTGAAAAGGAGACTGTCAAATCCAATGAAATTATTTTCCATCTATAGCATTCATATCAGTATAAGTGCTACTGCTCTTTCCTGTGCTTATGCAAACTAGCTAGTTTAACAGGATATAAGTCCACTTGTGTGCTATATACCTGTGCTACTCAAAGTGGTGGTCAGTGCATCTGTGTTGGTCTGTGATCTACTGGCTGCTAATCTGTATGTCTGGGGTGGGGTGGGGAAATAGTTGTAGTTAGTGGGTACAAATATGGTACAGTCAGCCCTCCATATCCACATATTCCTTATTTGTGGCTTTAACCATCCACAGCTTAAAAATATTTTTTGAAATATATAAATGCCAAAAAGCAAACCTTGGTTTTACATAACGGACACCATTTTACTACTCTACAGTATTGTATCTAATGGGACTTGAGCATCCATGGATTTTCATATTTATGGAGGGTCCTGGAACCTTACTTACTAGTCTCATGGTGGTCCACAGCAGGCTAAGACCATGGCATTTTCAGTTTTTGCTTTCCAAATACAGATTCTGTACGAGGATCAATGTAAGGTTAAATGACATAATCGGACTCTGTGGGGAATGGTTTATTTTAGAATAAATAAAATAATCCCCAGCACTTTAGTCAGTTCAAATGCTTGAACAGACATTACCACATTACAAGCACAGGTAATGAAGCAAGACAGCCTATAACAGTTCAAACATATTTCCGATCCCTAACAGTCTTAATGAATAATCTATAACAGCATGAGGAACTTTCAACACACAAGCTGGGTGTGAACGTATTCACACAGACTTTCATTCTTGCCCCACCCCACAAACTAATTAGGCTTGAAAAATAAAGGGCAACATTGATTCTAGCTAAAGTCTTATTTTTCTCCAGCCGAATTGATGTCTGAAGGCTGGGTATTTATGTCTCTTCTCCCCATAACCTGCAACATCAGTGAAATCCCCCCTCCTAAACTCAAATTAGATTGGGGGAGCAATCCTTCCACTGAAGAAAATGGAAACCATCAATTGCTGCACCCACAGGAAAACCATTGTATTTCAGAGAATGGAGATGGCTATGCTATGTTAGTTAGAGAGATTGTGTCATGCACCTGCCTCTGGCTTACAACTCCTGCAAGTCTGTGCACAAGACCAAGTAACCTTCAGGCTATAAAAGGGCCTATGCCCCTGATATAAATAGCTGATACTATAAACTACTATCCTCTGAAATGGCACATCGGCTGCAATGATTGGCTTAAAGAAAGTTTTCTCATTATTTTGGAAATAAAACTAGAATGAACAACAGAAATACAATACAGAATCATCAGTGTGCATGGCACTCCTTATTCCAAGGCTTTACAAATTAAAACTCAATACATGGTGATAACAGAGAGAGAAGAGGAAAATGAAATCACAGGAGCATCCCATCCCTCCCTCCCTCCCTCCCCAAACAAGGGAAAGCTACAACATTTGTGGCTTTTAGTTAAGAAATCAAACAACTAGGAGAAAACATTATCGATGGGATAAAGAAACTGGATTTGAAGGATTTTTCTTCCTCTGTCATAACACCAGAACCCATGGTCATCCAGCCAAGCTGAATCCTGGGAAATTCAGGACAGACAAAAGAGAGTACTTCTTTAGACATCAAAAAGTTGAGCTATGCCAAAATGGCAATGATAGCCACCAACTCACTAGATAAAACAATGGATTATAAAGCAGTTGCTATGAGTAATTATGGTAGTATGGCACCTTTGGGGTCAGAGGAAGAATCCATGTTGTTGCTGAAGAATAAAAGCTGGAGAAGAACATTGCCTTCAACTAGTGCTTGTGGTATCCCCACAGGGATATAATTTGCCACTCCAGGAAGAGGTATTCTGGACAGGATGGAATTTTAATTTGATTCAGCAGGGTATTATTTTAAGTCTTACTTGTGTTCTCTTTTGCATCAATTAAGTAAAGATATTATTATTTAATCATAATAGAAAAGCAACATGACTAAATGAGATAAAAGCATTCAGCAAGTAAGTATTATTACTACTACAAGTACTACTACTACTACTATGTCATTTATTGGAATTCCTATTATCTATTACATAGCTTTTGTTCAGCTTAGTCACTAGGACAGCAGTGCTTGCCTTTGAAGTGCAATTCTTCTGTCTGAGCTAAAATTACTGATGAGAGGCTTTGTATCAGTAAAAGAGAAGAACATTTCTGAGTCTTGTGTAACATAATTAGTTATACTCTTTGATTTTTACTTCAAAACGTGTGTGTCCCCTCAATGTCCACAGCAGGATTGAGAGAAACAAGAAACCTTTTGTACAATAGGTAATTTACTGTGCAATACATACATACATGGATCTCTATGCATTTGTACTTTGACAATGGAGTTTGAGGGAAAAAACTGCTGTTTGTTTCTTCAATTAGGAAAATAGGAATTTGAATGTTTTTTTTTCATGGGATGATTTTATATTCTAGAGAAGAATAAAGGATGCCAAGGGCAAATGCATGCTTTTCCCCCCTGGGGGATAGGAGTCTGGAAAAGATACTTCTTTGGACTACAATTGCAAGAAGTCACCAATCATGCTATCTGGGGGATTATGGGATCTGTAGCATAAATCCAATTGTTAGTCCCTTAGCAGAGCAGAATCACTGAATGCTTTGCTGAATGGTAACTTAACACTTACATAAATCTCATTGGTTCAATAGTCGTACTCTCATGGGAATCAATGATCTAGGCTTCAAAAAGCAACTTTTGAAAGGCCTGTGTCAAACACATTATGTGCATATCCAATTTTACAGTATGCCTTTCCCACTAATTGCAGTAAGATAGTACCATCTGGGATGCTTTTTCACATGTTCAGATGAGAACTTCAATAATTGTGTTAACAATAAAACATGCCAGGTGCCCATAGTTAATCACCAGCAGGTACAGCATTTGAACAATTTGCATCTTAATGAAGACACAGCTCAGATGTACAGTACACACCATTAGATTTATTATTAAATCTAATAAAGTAGTGTACTAAGGATCTTCAGCTATTACTGCCACTTCCAAGGATGGTTTTTTTTTTTTTTTTTGCATGTACACTAAAGACAGAGTTAAAGATGATCTATTAAAAAGCCTACTGGTGGCAACTCTGCTTTTTGCAGAGGAGTCCTCTGAGAGTCAAACTGTCTTTTGATGAAGCACCACGCTGTGTTTCATTTGGTCAAAACACAAAAGGAATGAGAGTACAGCATTTACAACTGCTTATTAAGTGAAATATTGGCTGAAATACTAGAAATAAAGAGCAGCTATCAATAATAATCTTTGTGGCATGAATAAAGATACCATGTTGTGCCTTGTGTCCCTGCTTTGTACTTTGTTGTGGATGTTGAAGGGAGGTTACTATCACTATCATACTTTTCCAGATTGTTCTACAGCAAATAAAATGTAACATTTTAGTTACTTTTGAAAAATGGGAAAATAGAACTACTTTTCAAGAACTAACAATATAATAGTAGCTAATTACTTTCTTGGACCTTGGTGTTCATTGTAACTCATTACATTTTCAGAATAAGTTGGCCAAGCTTTTCTTCTTTTGTGCACTTTTTCTTTTTTACCCCTTTTATACTTTTTAATGCTTCTGGTTTTGGCAGCATCACTGGAATTCTGGCTGCTAGTAACAGCAACAACAGCAAAGATAGCTCTTCATCCCCAGCCAAGATTGCAATTTCCCTTTATATAATTTCACCCCTCTTTTTCCACTTATGTTTGGAATGTTGGCCAAAATGCCTTATCCAAATTTGATATAATCCCCAAAGCAAACTGAAATACTAGGCCCAAAATATAAATTACTGTTTCCATTGGAAGTACTGTAGACCCACAAGATATACAATAAAAAGGTAAAAAAATCAGTGCATATGTAACATCCATGAACACTGTACTAAGTATGACATCCAGTCTTTTGGTATACTACTCTTAAGTAAACATGAGGAAGGAGATTTCCCACCTGTTATTATTTTCTGTGTCTGGAGATGACAGTCTGAAGACATTTGAAAGCTATTGTATGGCCAGCCAGCCTGCATGGAGCATACTCTTTTCTTCTAACTGTTATTATCATGTGAGGAGAGTGGTGGAAATGTTGCTAGAAGGGAAGATATATTCCACTCTTCACAGATATACTTACAAGAGATTATCAAATCTAGGACTTTAAGGAGTTTATCACACGTAGTTTTATTGCCGACCCAGGCACAGGATGGGATCAGGCTGGAACGGGTTAAAACCGATTTTACCGCATCCAAAATTGCTTCTGCGCTGCCGTCCAACCATCACTTGTCCTCCAGCAGTGCTCTGGCAGCCGATTTTATGGAAAGCTACATTGGTATTATGTTAAAATTGCATGTGATAAACTCCTATATGTTATTGAAACTAATAAATCAACTAAATAGGGGACAACAGAAAGTGATACTAAAAGACCCATAAGTTTGAACTTATTCTTTCACAATCATGTAAAATGCAGGAAAATGTTCCAGTTTTAAAAGCCAGAAGGTCATATTCTATGGAATGCAGAATCTTCCACACGTCCAGAAATTGAGCTCCTAGAGTGAGATCCTAGCAGATTTTCTCCCAGCCAGGTTCTTTCCAAATGAAGTACAATTAGGGTAAAAATCATCTTAGGATAGACTGCAGAGAAATAAGTTACAAGTAAGGAGAATTTCTGACCCAGAAATGGGTAACCATTTGCTGTTAAACTCAAATACCACCACCTTGTCTTAGTTAGGAAATACAAGTTTAATTGTACTCTGTCATGAGCTCTAGTTCTAAGGAGTTAGAATTCTGCTTTTTTAATTGAAGAGGTATTCTGGTGTAAGTAATTGCTATCTGCCCATTGCAGATGTGTAATACCAGCAATCAAGACAGGGAATATAAACTCTGAGCTGCATTTACCAAGCTCAGTCAATATCTGCACCCTCCCCCAAATGGCTCAGGAAGAAGTGCTGAGGTCCCAGCTATTCACAATTATTCACAATACTGTTGCCTATATCCCAATGCTAGTCCCAACTAGAGTAGATCCATGGGATGACTAGGAATGTGGTAAATCAGAATTTATCTAAGCTAGGGATGCAGTTCATCATGTATTTTCTTCTCAAAGGAAGCATTGTGTAATTTTAGCAGTTTTCTTCCCACTGTGAGAAAGAATCAGGGTTTCTCAATAATCGAAAAGTATGTTTTTTTAATCATTTAAAAATATTTTGGAATATTCTTTCCATCTCTAATCTAATCACCATTGATTCAATGGGTCTGTTCTAGCTGGGATTAAAAATTGGATGTAGGCTTTTTTTTTTTATAGCACTATGCATATTACGGGATAGATGCAAGAGCAAGATGGTATACCAGCTTTACATATGCCAGTACTTCTCTTCGCCAATGAGTAAGGAATAATTGGTTTGTCACCTGAAGACATAGAAAATCAGCAACTGGGAGTACCATAGGAGTAAAGGGGTAGGGATAACAGATATGTGAAACAGGCTCTATCCATGACACCACCAGAAAAGACTGGGAAAATGTCTAGCTGAAATTCTGGAGATCTGCTGCAGTCAGAGCAGAGAACACTGTGATAGCAATTTTGTCTGATTTGGTTTAAAACCTCTTCCTATGTCTATGTCTAAATTCTACTGTTCACTTGCACCTGGACACTTTTTCCAAGGCAGAATTTGGATCTGGGTAAATAGTTTCATATTTTGGGTACAAAAGATGTCTCTTAGAGGGACATGTCTGTAGAAAGGCTGTTTGTACAATGCTAATAGGTTGCTAAAAGTGCCAATATATACTTCATTTAGTGCATGGGCTTGAAAAAAGGTTGAATACCATAGTGAATTGCTATATGGTACCAAATTTTGCTCAGTAAATTCTGTTGCATTACCAATTCCCAGATGCCCTGTCCATTGGTTGTGCTGGTTAGGTCTTCTGGAAGCTGTACTCTAACAATCTCCGAGGCCTCAAGTTTGGGAACCATTGATTTAAGGTATGCAGCCAATTTAATCCTAAAAGGGTTTAGGCTATTCTATGGGATTTCAGTTACATGCTCCATTTACTAAAATGTTATGTATTTGAACTATAGAAATAAATTTCTAGGAACTGATTTATTTCTCACAGTCCCCGAGCCCATTGGTTCAATGGAAAGCACTGAATACAGCATAGCCCTGAACACATGGTGAAGGATGATGGGCTGCAGTCCAACATCTTTGGAGGCTGCACATTCCCCATCCTTGATTTAAAGTTAATTTTTCAATTCTGGACTAAAAAATTGAAGAGCCTGGTTCATGGGCTCTCCTCTTCTCTATCCAGTTATCATGACTGATTTCCTCATAGCTTTTTTCTTTTCTCTGTCATTTTCAAGCCACCTCTGGGTCCTTTCTGTTCCCAGGGTTGTGTTGTTTGACAGATATTTGAATTTACTCAGCAGGTATCAGATAAAGCTTGTGTTTCATTTAGCATTTTTTCACCCTCCTCAAGAGATTTATGTCTTCGTTCTACTCTCAAGGAACACTGAGTCAAACAATACATTTCAATTTTTTAGCAGTTTTCTTTATGGCAACATATGCTGACTCTGTCAATAATCCATCCTTTGCTATCTTTTGTGGGGTTGAACTATCACACTCAGTAACCTATTGTTCTCTGCTTTTGAAAAATGTTGTTCCATTTACTGCAAGCACCTATGCAATCCTCTTTTCATTCACTAGCTTTTCCAATTCATCTCTCTTTTTATATTCTCTTAACTATATAAGCTGGAAAAGGGGGTGAGGCTTAATAGATCTTCCAGAAACAAATGAAAAATTGGAGTAGGAGCAGACTAAAATCTGTAAGAATAATAATGCTCAAGTATGGACTTTATCACATGGGGAAAATTGGGGGTTTAAATAGTAATTTTCCTGGGAAAATCATCAAATTGCAGTAAAGATTTTCACATGACATTGTGAGTAAAGAAGGCTTATCCTGGGAATAACCAGGGAATAACCAGCAACAAATCATTCATGGGGACATCACATGAATGATGTGCTGCTGGTTATTCCCATGTTATTCCAGGGATAAGTCCTCTCTAATCGCAATGTGTGTGAAAATCTTCACCACTATCATGTGACTTTCCCAAGAAAATTACTGTTTAACTCTCTGATTCTCCCCATGTGTGATAAAGTCCTATGTGCATTTGGAAGCACACATGCCTGTCAAAAATCACTATTGAGTACATGTCAACTGTTATACTTGAACTCTAGGTTTCAGCAATACCTGATACAGTCACACAATATACTTGGACACACTGAAAAACTTCCTAGTGTGTCTTCTGCATCTCTCTACCACTGCTGTAACTACCATATATATTAGACTATAAATCGATCTCATATATAAATCGAGGGCAAGTTTTGGGGGGGAAATGATAGATTTTGATACGACCTGTGGATAAGGCAATGGTAAAACTTAGGAGCATGTAATGAAGCATGTAAAGGATGAAGCAAAGGAAAACAAGGGAAAGAGCTTACAAAATTCCAGCAGGCATAACTATATGTGCTTATACTAAAAGCTGGATGGATGAGAAATTAGAAGGGGATCAGTGCATCCAGGGCACATTAAACTCTTGCCTTTCACCAACATATTTGGGTCATTTTTTTAACCTAAATTTCTAGACTTATACACGAGTATATGCACTGCTTGGTAGATGTTTAATTCTTTGGTAATTTTATTCTTAAAGGAAGCAATATGTGAGAAAGGCTCCCAAAACTGGAGGTTTGTATGCAAAATTTACATGTGTGTTTGTGTGTGTGCACACATGCGTGCACAGTAAACAGCATAAAATATTGTGCTACACAGAATGATGTTTTCCCAATGCAGAAAATCCTGTTTGCTATGCAAAACAAACAAGCAAAAACAAAACCAACTCCCCCCCCCCCAAAAAAAACAACAACAACCCAACTATGAGGATTTTTCTCAGTCCAGGATTCTCCTCGTCAGGGTCTTCCAACACTGAAAACATATTTTTGGTCAATTTCTCAAACATTATAGAATACTCTTTCCCTTCCTATTACTTCAGCACTGAGAGGGAAAATGGGGAAAGATTGGGATGGTTCATGTGTTCACCCGCTGATGAGACATTCCCCATTTATGGCAGCCTCTCCCTCCTTCCCTTTCCTCTTTTTTTTCATGGGGAGGAGAGATGGAAAAGCCTCAAAGAAACTGAACCTCTGTGAATAAGAATTTCTATGTGGAACATCTGTACTACACATTAGTCCATGAGTACTGCACTCACTTCCACCAAGGGAGCACATTCATACTCTAGCCAAACTAGCTAGTTTAGAGGCACATTGATATTCTGGCCATGCCTCTGGCTGGTCATATTTTATTGGACTTCAGTTTACATCAGCCTCATCCCGCTTGGACAGTGCTGATGCATAATAGGAGTTCTAAGCGGTTTACAGACCGCCCTTTTGGGGCAGCCTGTTCCCACCCCTTTCCCTGCCAATCAGGGCCTCAGCTGCCACAGCGGCAGCCTCTGAGGCCCCAATCCGCTGCTTTCTAGGCCACGGGGAAGTGGCAAAAGGCCGCTCCCCCACATACTGGAAAGGGGTGTCCTTGGGGCTTCATGCCCCAATGACACCTGACAGCGGCGAGGACAAAGAGAAAGGGGCCACTTGGCCCCTTTCTCATTTGTGTCACTGGCAAAACCGTGTAAAAGCTGCGCCCAGCAACACAAACCTTGAAGGAGCTCCGTTTTGGAGCTCCTTCCGGCACTGCGGAAAGGGCACCCATAGGCGCCCTTGCGCAGCACCAGGACGTCACTTCCACGCCGCTCTGTTTGGAGGCGGCGCGGTCATGACGTCCCAATGGCAGCGCCCATGTAGAATAGGCACCACCATTTTGTATGTATTAGGTACCTACTAGGGTTAGGGTGTCCGGAAAGGACGCCCTTTCCTAACCTTAGTATGTACCTAGTATGTACTTTTTGTGCATCTGGAACGTGCCCTAGTTAAGTAAGTATCTGGACAACCATAGGTTCTCCACTCTAATGTAAAATCTGTCCCAGATGTATTTTCATAATAATCACTTTATTTTATGGTGATAAAAATATTTATTTGCTGCAAAATTTCTGCTGCCATGAAGAAATGGTTGCTGGGTCTTTCTCATGTGCTCTCATTTTTTATTTAAGATGCTAGTGGGGCATACGTCATTATCCTACCACATAAAGGAGGTGACAGCACTGATTTAGATAAACATGAGTATATTCTTTATGAACCTGGTATGTTTACTCACACTTGACACACAAATCAGCAGAAAAACCTGTCCTTTGTAATATAATAAATTCATAGTCTACAGGTCTTCTTTTTTGTTTGTGGAAGAAAATTTGACAGCAAGTTCTTTTTATTGTGATTATATAAGGATAATTATGACTGCTTTGTTGTCCTGACCGAACAATATCTTCAGTGTTTTTATTTTTGTGTCTTGCTTGCCTCTTCAGAGAGAAAATAAATAAATTCCTCCTTCTCTAAAGATAAAGGTTTCCTATTTGACAAAGTTGCCAAGTTGTGTCCAACTGTAGGAGGCAGTGCTCATCTCCATTGGTAAGCTGAAGAGTCAGTGTTGTCAGAGACAGTCCTGTGGTCATGTGGCCAGCATGACTGCACAGAATGCTGTTACCTTCCCACTGAAGTGGTACAGGGGTACCTATTTATCTACTTGCACTTTTACATGCTTTCAAACAGCTAGGTTGACAGAAGTTGGGACAAGTGACAGGAGCTCACTGTCATGCAGTACTTGGGCTTTGACCTGCCAACCTTGCTATCATCAGAATCAACATCTTGCCATTGAGTAAGGTAAAGGTAGAGATATTTCTCATTGACAAGGTTGTCAAGTCAGGTCCGACCATGGGGGCGATGCTCATCTCCATTACTAAGCTGAAGAGCCAGCATTATCAGAGACTACTCTGTGATCATGTGGGCAGCATGACTGCACAGAACACTGTTTATCTACCCACCGGAGTGGTACCTGTTTATCTACTTACATTTGCAAGCTTTTGAACTTCTAGCGTGGTAGAAGCTGGCACTAGTGATGGGAGCTCATCCCATTATGTGGCACCTGGGCTTCGAACTACTAACCTGCCAATCTTGCAATCTACAGAGTCAGCATCTTAACCACTTGAGCCACCGCATCTCACTGAGTACATTGACCTAAATAAGCTTAAGGACCATTGTAGAGATGACCAACTGACTGATTCTAGACAGAGACTGGCAATTTATTTTAGAGCTCTCCAGTTCTCCAGAAAAAAAATGCTCAAAAAGGCACCAAGCTTGCTCCATCCTCAGAAACAATTAAACAGGACAAACACATAAAAGGTATATTTTGGATTGTTATTTACAACAGTTTCATCCCACAATTCCTCCAAAGAACTTAGGGTAGCATGCCAGATTCCCCACCTCATCCTCAAGCAACCATATGAGCAGAGCTTGGAAAAGTTTCTTTTTAGGAGTTATAACTCCCAGTTTACCATGAGACTGTTAATTGTTCATAGGAACATAAGACAAACCATGCTGAATGAGACCAAAAGACTACTAATACAATATTCTGTTCCACAGTGGTCAGCTAGATGCCTGCAGGGACTCAACAAATTAGACATGAGAGTAACAGAATTATCCTACTTTTGTGGTACTGAAGTGCACACTGTCTCTCTTACTGGAGAAACACAGCAGATGTCTTGTAGCTGCTGACAGACATATCCTCCATGACTGAGAATAAATGAGGCAAAGAGGTCACAACTGGCCTATGGTACTGCAGAGTTATAACAGATCAGAATCTGAACTGTTCTCTCCTTTTTACAATCAGTTACTATGCTGGTTTTTGTCACAGGTCACAAGCATAACCCAGGACATCAGAGTCAAACCAAGTAGAACAATCTTATAGTCATTTCAAAATATATGAAGAACAATCAGGTTCCAGAAAAAGACTGGTTCCAGTGTCCATAGATAGCTGTGAGAATATTTATCTGATGTCCTGGTAGTATGGACTCACTAGTAAGTTAGTATAAAGCAGAAAGGGTCCATATTTCATGTTGGAAATTATGAAGACAACTATAATGGTGAAGGTAACTGAACATATTACATTTAGGATAGAAGTAAAATATTTAAAATATGAGTGTCATGCTTGAATGTAAAATAGTTATATACTCAGGAAAATATGTCAGACTCATAAATGAAAAACTGAAAGAACTGGGTTGAGAAATCTTTTAAAAAATTAATTGATCTGGAAGAGCAAGTAGACAAAATTAAATTCTGCTCATAAAACTGTTGTTGTGAGAAGGAAGTGTCCTTTTTTCTCAGTATGGTCTGACAGTCCTTTACTGATAGGGACATTAAGGCCTAAACTTCAGGAAAATTATTAGTCCCAGCTAGATCTATTCTATTTAGAACATAGGCCATAGATTTGGATGAACAACTGGATTTAGGCCACGCTTCTCTGTGCTTTACAATAACAGATATTTCATTAGTGTAATGACTGGGCCTCCAGTCATTTGAGGACTTCGCTCAAACCACAAAGGGTTAACCTGGGAGGAGGTACATGCTAATGAGAGCTTGCATCACAATGAGCAGCTACATCATAGCTGACGTAAGGCCCAACTGGCCAATATGAGAGTATGACCACAAATTTTGAGAACCTTCCCCCTAGAGAGCTTTAAAAACCCCTGGGAAGCCATGTGTTCTTTGTTCTCCATCCTTGTATTTGTTTTGGAAGCCAGCTGTTGAGCCTGTGCCAAGGGCGTTCCCAGGCACTGCATAATTGTCACTTGCTATTTGATGTTCTTTTGTTGCCTGTTTTATTGAATCATTTCCTGTATTGCTATGTATTTATATGTATTATCCTACTAGAGAGGCAGGCTAGCTCCAACAGGCCTCCCTGGTAGAAGATTAACCATCCATTAGAAGCCAAGCCCTCCCTCCAGTCCATCTCCCCGATCCAGGCCTCGGAGGTAGAGAAGAACTGCTGGACCTCATCCCCTTCCCGGCCACCACTCCCTTCTCCTTTTGTGTCATGTCTTTTTAGATTGTAAGCCTGAGGGCAGGGAACCGTCTAATTAAAAGATTGTATGTATAGCATTGTGTAAATTTACAGCGCTTTATAAATAAAGGATAATGATGATGATGATGATGATGATGATGATGATGGCAGGCTTAAGGGATGCGGGTGGAGCTCAGCAAAGAGGGCCAGCTCCCTGCATCCAGAAACCCATCAAGGACTGCAAATCCCATCACTGTGTGAGCTTAGGAAATTTGTTAGCTAGTGCGTTTAAGCTTTTGTTATGTTTATCTAATAGCTTGCCTGAAATGAACATCTTGTAACTATGCATTCTGTACCTGCAAGGCAAGGAGGCCTTGCATGAATGATATCTTCTTGCTCTATTCTGTCTATTTAGAATAAATACCTTTCTTTAAAAGTATCTGCTGTCTGTGCTCCTGTACATGTGTCTTAGCTCGGTTACTGATTGCTTAGGTTAGCAAGGAAAGGAAACTAGGGCCTGTTACAGACTGCCAAAATAAAGCTGCTTCGGGTCTCTTTGGAGATATGCTATTTAAATGATGCATGGGTCCTAAGAATCCAGAAGCTGCACGAAAGCTGCACTCCAGTGCTTAGGAATGGAGTGTGGCTTTGGTGCGACCTCCGGACTCTTAGGACCAATGCATAATTTAAATAGCATATCTCCAAAGAGACCTGAAGCAGCTTTATTTTGGCAGTCTGTAACAGGCCTAGAAGTCCTTAGCAAGTCCCAGTGTGTGCTAAGGGGAGTTCATTGGAGCTTCACTGGGTGGTGGCAGCTTGACTAGAGGATCTCAAGGGGTATCATTCAGCTCAGCAGGGAGCAGGAATAGACACCCAGGAGACTCTAGGGGAATTTTAAAGGGATCCTGCTGGGGCCAAGGGCCAGGAACAGGGTGACTGTTGGGCTGCTTAGTCCCCAGGGATCATCACATGGTAGGCAGCGGTGTTTTTTGAACTTGGGAGCTATAATTTTGGCTAGATGCTTTGAAGAAAGTGTTGGATTCTTGGGTTCTTTCTTTCTGTCTCTCTCACTCTCTCTTTTACCTGCCTAGGGGTGAGAAGGGAACCTGTGGAGAGATAAATTGCTGTGTTGGGTTTGTCCTGTTAGCTTGGGTTTTTCTTTCTTTTCCTGAGAGGGTAAAGGCTCCTGAATCTTGTGGATTGTAAAGTTCTGAATCATTTGCCCTGTGTGTGTGTTTGGGCTGTTTGCTGTTAGAAGAGGAAGCGGGGGGGAGGTCTTTACCCACAGCACCCCTTTATACCTAACAGCTGGGTTGCCTGCTTTCACAGGAGGATTCTCTTGTGGGCTGAGAGCCAACAAGAGGAGGCTGAGATTCAGCGTTTGCCAGAGCCAGTGGGCTGGAAAGCTGTGATTTGGTCAGGAGTGGCCACATTTCTCCAAAAAGGTGTGCTAAGACAAAGAAATTTGGAAGTCGCCAGTGAGGTTTTTTTTAATTAGACAGGGGAAAAATATCCCTTGGTTAAATGCATGATGTGACTCAGCCTACCTGTGTTGTAACCCCTCCCAAGAGCTGGCCAGGGACGATGGTTCTTCCAGAGGTTTCCTAGATACCAATCACTCTGATTCTCCACCAAGCCAAGGACTTGCTGGCCTGGAAAACAAAAATCAAAAGAGGTTATCAGACATAAGATCATACTTTCACCCATTGATTTATTTTATTGATTGGATTATCATCCCAAGACTAGACTCAAGACCGGGAAGTGAACATAATTATAATAGTTAAAAACACAATTTAAAATACATCAAAAATAAAAATAAAAAACAGATTAAAACATATTATAATGTCATTCACTCACTAACTCACCAGCACAACAATTAGCAGGATCCAGTGCATTGTTTAGGTGAGATGGGCCTTTTATAGCTCCCCATTAGATGCCTGACTAAACAGAAAAGTCTTTACTTGTCTGTGAAAAAAAGGAGGGAGGCTGCCAATCTAACTTCTCCAGGATGGGAATTCCAGAGCCTGGGGCAGCCACTAAGAAAGCCCTCTTCCATGTTCCCAAAAGATGTACCTGTAAAGGTGGTAGGACCAAGAGAAGGGCCTCCCCAGCAGATCTCAGAGCACAAACTGGTTTGTAAAGGAGAATACAGTCCTTCAAATAATCTGGACCTGAGCTGTGTAGGACTTTAAAGGACATAACCAGCAATTTGAATTGGGCCTAGAAATAGACTGGCAGCCAGTAAAAGCTCTTGCAACAGGGTAGTTGTGTGATCCCTGTAGCAGGCCCAGTTAGTAATCTGGATGTGGCTCTTTGGACCAGTTGAAGTTTCTGAAAACTCTTCAAAGGCAGCCTCGTGTACAGTGCATTACAAATAATCCAACCAGATGTATTCAAGGCATGTGTCTCCATAGCCAGATATGACATCTCAAGGAATCAGTGCAGCTGGCACATAAGCTTTAATTAGGCAAATGCACTCCTGGCCACCACATAAACCTTAGCTTCTAGACTTAGCACATCCAATCCAGGAGCACATCCAAGCTGTGGACGTGTGTCTTCAGGGTATTGGTACATCCAGCACAGGCTGAATCCCTATTCAACTGACCAGAAACATCTCTGCTTTGTCTTGATTAAGTTTCAATTTCGTCACCCCATCCAGTCCACTACTGATGGCAGTTTTAGGATCAAAACAGTTTCCTCACCTTGTGGATGTCATCAACATATTGTCGGCATCAAACACCAAGAATCTAGACAGTCTCTTCTAGTGTTTTCATGTATATAGTAAATAGCATGGGGAATAGAAGTGAGTCCTGAAGGACCCACAGGGCAATGACTGGGTGTGTGAAGTGTGGAGAAATCCCCCAGTAAGACCTTCTGGGTTTGCCCATGCAGAAAGAAGTGAAGCCACTACAAAAAAGTGCTTCCAAGTCCCATCCCAGCAAGGCAACCCAGAATATGGTATCAAAAGCTGCCATCAATCCAGCAGAACCAACATGATCACACTCTGCATCTAGCTGCCAGGGTAGGTCATCCACCAAGGCAATCAGTTATATTTGTCCCCTAATTAGGCCTAATTAATATTCACATCCTTGACAAAAAAAAGTGTGTCTAAACACCTGAGGCACCCTCCTAAGGAAGAGGAGATAAGTCCTGAGATTCTTCACACTTTTTGGGGTTTATTGGGGTAAATTCATTTCTCCTAAAGTACAGAATGCTTTCTTGCACAGAAAAAACATCCTATGGAGAAAATGTTTGTGCAAATTACAATTATTCCTGTGCATAAATATTGGGGTTTGTACAGAAAACGCATGCAGGCATAATATATGTGATTTTCCTGCATGGAATTCTATATGATTATGCAAATTGCATAACATTCATACACTTTGTATATACACATGGATTCCTGCACAGAAGAAACACATTCAGTTTTCCTCTACTAAGCCTCCCAATATTTTTATGTAGGAATCTCTTTCATGTAAAACACATGCCCAAATATGTTTCTTTTGTGTGTGTGCATGAAAGCCATGTGTATTTTTGCTTAAATAATTTTTTTCTTACAAAGTCTGAAATTATGAATTGTATTTGAATACTGTGTGGAAACCTTTCAATTCTCAGAGAGTGAAAAACCAATGCTTTCATTATTTCTTCCTGTCTTCAAGAAGGAAATAAGTTAAGATTTGCATTTTTGGTGTAACTGAGAGAAGGGCCTCCTCCGATGATCTCGAGCCTGGTTAGTTTCCTTGGAGAAATTTAGCCCTTAAGCTTAAAAAGACCTTTGAAATATCAAATAACATTCCATTTGGTTTTATTTTTTTAAGAGAAGTGTCAGACCATTCTATTCTCTGTGTCTTAAGTCTCTATCAATTCAGTCATCTTTGTTTGGGAAAGTTATTACTTCTCAGTGTAAACAACCCCACACAAGGTTATTGTGTGAGATTAACATAAGGTAACCTCATATCTCCTATGCTGAGCACTATAAAGAACATTTAAAAAATATAAATTCTTGGTCTTCTATGCAAGATTTAGAGAGTCATTATCCATGCTGGCTGTAGATAATGAAAACTGTAGCCCAACACATATGGAGGGGAGCTGGTTTCTGGGGAAGGCTGGTTTCTGGGAAAAGCTGACTTACATAATAAGATGAGTAGAACCTTGGAACATCCTGCATGAAACAACTCCTTCTGTTTCCCTGCCACAAATGCAAACCACTCTGCCTGCCTGCCTGCCTGCCTGTCTGTCTGTCATTTGTATTCAGCATAGCTTTCAATCTGTGAGGGGAAGCGAGCTAAATACTTTTTCTATCCTTCAGAATGATCACTGCTTAATGTCCTAACCATCTCCTCCTCCTCCTCCTCCTCCTCCTCCTCCTCCTCCTCCTCCTCCTTTCTACTCTACTTTTTCCCCAGTTTGGGACTCAGAGTAGCATAAAACAAATGAAAAAAATAATTAAAAAATCCAGAAGACATAAAAGTTAAAACAAGATTAAATAATGCAATTAAAGCTAAATGAATGTATATATCATAAAACACACACACACACACACCAGAACAACAATTAGCAAAATCCAGCACATTATTTTGGTGGTCAAAATTATTTAACCATTCATTTAAAAAAACAAAACAAAAACAATATTTCATTTGCAAATAATGACATTTAAAAGGTTTCCCCACACCCTGGTCCATTCTTTTACAAGGCAAAATCACAGGGTTTCCTATTATAGTGTCACATAGCTCTGTTGGGTTATGTTGTTCCCTAAAAGAAATCTCCCATTGATTTTGCTGTCTTAAACTCAGCATGATAAATAATTGGCAACAGCAGCAAAGCGTCTGGACTTAATTTGTTTCTATAAGCATCCCAGACTCTTAATAAGTGTGGGATTAATATTTTATCTTTAATTGAACTTTTTTTTTAAAAAAAAAAAAACCCTGCTAACATGGTATGTTAAAACAGAAGTTTATTTTAGGTATGCCTTTCTGAACTAACTTCAAGATCAAATCAATGTTACCAATTCTGCTGTTCATTTGTGTGCATAAATGAATTGAGGGCTAAAAGTGCAATTTTACTGATCTAGTTGTACAGGTCTGGTCCCACAATCTGTCTGGAAAATTCTATCATCAAGGGGTGATGTGAAAGCCATTCTGAGCTATTTGGAGGAAGATTGTGGAATAAATCAAATTATAGTAAAGCATAGTATTTGGTACTGCTCCTCTTTCTTTGGTTACAAAATTTTGCATTGCTGATTTTCCATAGTTGTCTCTTCTTTGTAAGAGAAATCTTCTTTTCTTTCTTTCTTCTTTTTTTACAGAAGCAACATGCCTGGAACGATAGTTAATCTTTTTTATTTATTTTTTACACAAACAATCTGATTTACACTATGCAAAGGGATCATATAAATTAGCATCAAAGGTGCTACAAGATCCCTTTGCATAATATCCAGACTAACATGGTGATGTCTTTTAAATCTGATTTGCAATCAAAGTAATATACATTCACCAAAAAAGACAGAAAAGAGAGAAAAATAAATAAAACAAATACATAATACCCTCCCAATCCTGACTGTAATGAAAAGAAAAGTAGAAGGGGAGAAAAAAATAATAAAAAAATAATCCCACTATTAAAGATCCAACTAAATAACCCTACTAAAACTACTAAAAATCATAACCACAGATTATTACATTTATTGCTCAAAACATCAATAAATGGTTTCCAGTGTTTCAGAAAATCTTCAATTGGTTTCTCGTTTAAAATCCATGCTAATTCAGCAATTTGGGCTGACTTTTAACCTTTACAATCCATTCATCCACCATTGCTTTATTATGTCAGCCCATTTCCATGTTTGAGCAAACAATATTCTTACTGCTTTTGTGATATATTGAAGAGGTAATCCATATTTATTTTCCAGTTCTTTGTCCATTGTGTGTGTATGTGCTTTGAAGGGTTTGAATAAGACATTTGTATATGTTTGTCAATTTTTCTAGATTAGAAACAGGCCAAATTATCACATTAAATTTGAAGGCTGTAATCGCTGCTATCATAGTTGTCATTTCCTTTGCTTTGCCTTTTTATCCTTTTTGACATTTCCCTTTGCTTTGTTCTTTACATCCTTTGTTAAATGTCCCTTGACTTATCCATGGGTCACATCAAAATCCTAAATTCTGGCCCCAAAACTTGCCCACAGTTTATACAAGAGATCAATTTATAGTTGTGTGTGTGTGTGTGTGTGTGTGTATATGTATATGTATATATATATATATATATGTGTGTGTGTGTGTGTGTGTGTGTGTGTGTATATATATATATATATATATTAAATACTAACTATTATAGTAGCAATGCCATCCTAAGATTGTTTTTATTTTTTTATTTTGTATAATTCTGACTTGGGAGAATCCCACATAACTAGGAAGAGATGGGAAATATAAAAACCACAGTACAGGTCTTAGGAGAGGCCTATGAGTGAGTATCCATCTTGCAGAGAAAGTTGTTTTCAGGAGTACGAGCTGTGCATTACCGTATAAATACCTCAGTGTGTGCAATATTATTATAGATGATGTGGAATAAATCAAGACAGAACAAAGTCCTAATTGACAAAGGCTGGCATTGCTAGAGGATGGCTCAGGTGGAACCAAATATTATCGATGATAAGAACAAGCTGACCCTGTTGAATGTCAGCTTTGCATTTCACAACTCAGCAGTCTAGAGAGGCTTCTTAGGAAAGTACATTCTGTCATCAAAGGAAATATGTGAGAATCCTATTTGCAAGAAGCTGATGTTGAATTCCCTTTTGGCAGACTACCAGTCTTGCTTTCATTATAGTGTCCCAAATTCAAGCCACAAGGGTCAGTCCTCAAACTGATTCATAACAGCTAATGCATAAAGCTTGTTGTTTGTTAATGGATTTTTTTTCCACACTTGGAATCCACATGTTGGCTTGTTGTTTTTAAAATGCTCATCCTACTCTCTTATTTTAGCCAATTTTCCCACCCATAAAATAGTATTAAGAGAGGCAAATGGGACCTGCAAGGAAATGCAGCACTGTGGAATGTTTCTCTTAGCTGTTCCACTTAGTCAGCTGTGTCCCTTTTTTGTAATTCTACATGTTATCCTCTCTACTCTCAAAACAGTCAGCTTTCGTTATCCACTGAGCAGGATTGGATATTATTGGGCTTTTGTTGTTGTTGTTATCACTCTTCTACTCTCTCCTGCCAACGCATTTAGCCCCCACCATCCCAAGAATTTTTTATACTTCTGGAAACCTCAACTTTTCCCTGATCTTGCTGATGCTTTCATCTTGTGCATGAGTGAAGCCATTTTGGCTTGCATTAGCAATGACACCTATGTGTCAGTATTACAAACAGAAAACATGATTGGAATGGAATGGACTGTTTGAATTATGCTTGTGCTCAGTTTTCTCTGCACCACTTGTACAGCAGGGTGCAGGTACTGAATTTGGAGTAAGAAGAAGGCTTGTCCTAGAAAATAACATCAAAATTCCTTGTTGAAGGGCCCTGTTTTAAAATTGGTAGCACTTTGATTGGGAATACTATTCCATAATTTTTTCCCCAGGAAAAAAAATAATTCTCACCTCTCTTATATGAGTTCCATATGTTGGGAGCAGCCACTAATTACTACAATTGATCCCTCAATTGTAGTAATTCAGATGCACTTTTTACTGTCTTTGATGACAAGTGATATAATCTAGACTAGGGGTGCATCTATGCTGAAGAAATAGCACAGTTTGACACCACTTTAATTGCTGTGGCTCCATCCTACAGATGCCTGGGATTTGCAGTTTTATGAGGTCCCAGCACTCTCTGTCAGTGAAGACTAAAGACCATGTAAAACTACAAATCCCAAGATTCTATAGGATGGAGATATAGCACTTCAAGTAGTGTCAAACTACATTATTTCTACAGTATAGATGTAATCCTGCTTAAGATAATAATAATAATAATAATAATAATAATAATAATAATAAGTTTTATTTATATACCGCTACTCCAAAGATCATAGCGGTGAACAGCAAGTAAGCTAATTAGCAAGTAAGCTAATTTGCCCCCAACAGTCTGGGTACTCATTTTAGCGACCTCGGAAGGATGCAAGCCTGAGTCGAGCTTGGGCCCTTTTGCTGGTCTTGAACTCGCAACCTTGTGGTTTTGAGTGAATGGCTGCAGTACAGACATTTAACCACTGTGCCACCAGTGGTTAAATATACCATGAGATTGTGTGCATGTGCTCATGGAACATATGTCAGGGATTTGAAGGGTTAAAACACAGCACACAGGGAAATGCTTGATGTGTGTGTGTTTGGCCTTGAGCATTCAGCAGAGTGGCAAGGCTGATCAGCACAGCTGAAGCTCATTGGTTCAAGGACACTTCAGTGCCCAAGTGCACGTAGCCATGGATGATGAAACCATGTGTCTAGATTGCACAGGAGTCACATGACATGGTTACACACCAGAACTCACTGGGTTTGGGAGACCACATGGTCTGGAGACTATATAAGCCCAGGGATTGCAAGGGTGTGGTGTGGGTTTGTAGAAGGAGTTGGATTGGTATGGTTTGGAGTTTTGGAGATCTAGTTTTGTATAATAGCACTGTGAATAAAGAGCACTTTGGGAGACTTAGTTTCTCTGGTGGTTTATCAGAAGAAGCTATAGCATCGGTTTCCTGTGTGTCCCCGGAGGTTCCTGCATTGCTGCAGTTTCTGGAAGACATCTAGTTGCTGTCATCCCAACTTGGACTTTGGAGCCACGCTTCTGCTTCTGGAAATTTGCCAGCTCTGCTCCAAGGGTCTGATTTAACCCCAGGCCTCCTTTGAGTTGCTGACAGTGGTTGTTGGACCCCAGCAGTTGCGCTGACAACATAGTGATTACATTATAGCTGATGACGTATATCCACTTCTGAGCAAATCCGTGCTGTTGTTGTATTTTGCTACCAGATAAAACCACATTCCTTCCAAGCTTTTCTGCTAGATGTGGAAGTCTTATGCTGTAGCCAACTTCCATCAGAAGCTATGACATGCATAACAGTCAGTCAGTAGCTATTCAATGAGGTGGTTATATTAATGCAATTTGCATTACAGTACATTTCTGAATAAGAATTTCCCCCCTTGATCCAGTGACCGATCTTTGTAGGCCACCATTTGCTGCTTCACTTGCAGGAATCAGTGATGTCTTGCCAAAAATGAACCAACAGTCCATGTCAACATTTAACATCACTCCCTATTACTGTTGAACAAATAAGATATTTCAATGGAGAGTGAACAATTTATGTATTGGAAGGAGTGAGCGGGACACAGATCAGTGACAAAAATTAATTGAACAGGTTTTATGATGAGATCCCATGCTCTAGGAGAGCCTCTCCAAACTGGACAATTTGCAGATGTGATGGACTCCCACCATCTTCAATGAACAATCATAGTGTGTGGTTTGTAGCCTCCATGGAAAATAGTTCACATAGGGGAAATTTTTGGAGAAGGCAACTTTAAAAGTACAAGAGCACCTTTGAAGGTGCTAATAATATGCCATAAAAAGTGAATAGTGGCAATTCGCATACCATTCTTTGTGAATCTCCTGATTTGTTTTCAAAATCAGCAATTTAACCCCAAAAATTGATCAATACAATTCAACAAATTAAATCAATCTATCATCAGCGTTGATAACTAAATTAATCTCTCCAAGTCTAATGAGTAGTGTTAACAAATTAATATTCAAACCCAACATTGCAAGTTCTGTATGTATGTGGCAAGAGATTTCATAGAATCATTAAGCTGGAAGAGACTGCAAGGGTCATCCAGTCTAACTTCCTGCCATGCAGGAATACACAATCAAAGCACTCCTAATAGATGGCCATCCAGCCTCTGTTTAAAAAACCTCCAAACAAGGAGACTCCACTACACTCCAGAGCAGCATATTCCACTGTTGAACAGCTCTTGCCATCACGAGGTTCTTCCTGATGTTTAGGTGGAATCTCTTTCCTGTAGTCTGAATCCACTGTTCCATGTCCTAGTTTCTGGAGCAGGAGAAAACAATTTTGCTCCATCATAAATATGGCATCCCTTCAAATGTTTAAACATGCCTATCTGTTCTAAACTGTCTCTTTCCCACCATTTAAGACATATTTGATTGTATTCTGGGACAGTCTAGCTCCAGCTCAAAAGACTATTTATCAAAACAAGCCACCTAGTTTCTGTCAAGCAACTATAGACTTTTAGTCTCAACCATTTATATACAGTTCTGTCAAAAAACAACAACATCTATCCTTGGGGCTCTCCTTAGTAGAAATCACAGCCACAACCTTCTGGGAGTAATAATAATAATAATAATAATAATAATAATAATAATAATAATAATATTTATTTGTATACCGCCCTCTGGCAAACCAATCCGGGCGGTTAACAACAGTAAAATATAAAATATGACAATTAAAAAACACTTTATCCCTCCCCCCCTTAAGACAGTATTAAACAGTATAACATATTAAAACACAATGTCAATGCATAAAAACAACAATTAAAAACTAAAAACCCTGATATCCCTCTGTTGATCCTCGACCATCACTAAGATGGGGCCACGGGAGGAATGAGGGAATCAGGAACCTGGGCCGGGATGGTTAATCTGGAAAGGCCTGCCGGAAGAGATCCGTCTTGACCGCTTTTTTAAAGCTGTCTAATGATGTTATCTGACGGATCTCATCCGGCAGGTCGTTCCAGAGTTTGGGGGCGACAGCAGAGAACGCCCTCTGGGAGGTCGCCGCAAGCCTAGATTTTAGAAGCTGTAGTAAGTTCCTCCCAGAGGACCGGAGAGCGCGGGGAGGATTGTACGGGAGGAGGCGGTCCCTTAGATAGCTTGGACCCAAGCCATTTAGGGCTTTAAAGGTGATAACCAACACCTTGTACTGGGCCCGGAAGCTGATAGGCAGCCAGTGGAGGGACCTCAAAACCGGAGTAATGTGGTCCCTCCTAGATGTTCCTGAGACAAGCCTGGCTGCCATATTTTGAACCAGCTGTAATTTCCGAGTCAAGCACAGGGGTAGCCCCATGTAGAGTGCATTACAGAAGTCAAGGCGTGAGGTTACCAGCACGTGCACAACCGTCTCGAGATCCCTTACTTCCAGAAAAGGGCGCAGCTGGCGTATCAGCCGAAGCTGATAACAGGCACTCCTGACCGTCGCATTTACCTGATTTGTCATCAGGAGCGACGAGTCAAGGAGCACCCCCAGACTGCGAACACAGTTGCTGGAGGAGAGTGTGACCCCATCCAGGACTGGAGGTTGCAACCCAATTATTGGTTTCGGGGCCGCTACCATGAGCACCCCCGTCTTGTCTGGATTCAGTTTCAATCTGTTTTTCCTCATCCAGCCCATTACCGCCTGAAGACATTCATTGAGAGAAGAGATGCCATCGGAATTCGAGGCCGACGAACGAGATACAGAGAAATAGATTTGGGTGTCATCAGCGTACTGATAACACCCAGCACCATGACTCCATATTATCTCACCCACCGGCTTCATATAGATGTTAAATAACATCGGGGACAAAATAGCCCCCTGAGGAACCCCACAAGTGAGGTACCTCTTACTAGAGCTACAGTCCCCGAGTAGCTCCCTTTGAGACCTGCCCGAGAGGAAGGACCTGAACCACTGCAGAGCACTGCCCCCGATACCTAACCCCCTCAGGCGGTCCAAGAGGATGCCGTGATCTATAGTATCAAAAGCCGCTGAGAGGTCTAAGAGCACCAACAGGGTCACACTCCCCTTGTCAATGCTCAGACGCAGATCGTCGGTCAAGGCAACCATGGCAGTCTCAACCCCAAAGCCTGTCCTAAAGCCAGTTTGAAATGGGTCTAGATAATCGGTTTCATCCAAGACAGCTTGGAGCTGAAGGGCAACCGCCCTCTCGATCACCTTGCTCAAAAATGGCAGCAATGACACCGGCCTATAATTCTTCATATCCAGGGGGTCTAGGGAAGGTTTTTTCAGGAGTGGCCTAACCGCCTCTTCCTTTAAACAAGATGGAACATGTCCTTCCTTGAGGGATGCACCGATGATATCTGTGAGGAATCTCATCAATGCATCCCCCCCCCTGGACGGCCAGCCACGATGGGCAAGGGTCGAGAGGGCAAGTTGTCTTCCTCACCTTACCAAGCAGCTTGTCCACGTCATCAGTACTCACAGATTGGAGCTGATCCAATATAACTACATCGGCGGAGTCACTGGACGCCTCGCCTGTCGACTCTGTTTCAACTCTGGCATCTAAGTCGGCTCTTATCTGAGAGATTTTGTCTGCAAAGTAGTTGTTAAACGCGTCACAGCAGGCCGTCGTTGGGTTAAGTAAGGGATTTGGCGCAGGGGGCACCTGTGTCATTTCCCTCACCACCTTAAACAGGTCTGCTGGACGGGACTCTGCAGACGCAATACATGCAGAGGAGAAGGCTCTCTTCGCTGCACGTATTGCCTCCCGATAGGAACGAAGAAAGTTCCTATGGCGAGTTCTGTCGGATAAGAGTCGAGTCTTCTGCCACCTGCGCTCTAGCCGTCGTCCAAACCGCTTCATCTTCCTCAGCTCTGGCGTGAATCAGGGCTTCCGATTTGGGGCGGGATGGCAAGGGCGCTTGGGAGCGATCGTGTCGATAGCCCTGGTAAGATCGGTGTTCCAGGTATTGACCAGGGCATCGACAGGATCATCAGCATTCCCAACCATTAAACCCTCTAAGGCTGTCTGGAATCCAATGGGCTCCATCAGCCTTCGAGGGCGGACCATTCTAATGGGTCCGCCACCCCCGGTGGGACAGATATTGGCTCTAAGTTTCGTCTTGACCAGGAAATGATCCGTCCATGACAATGCAGAGGTACTTACCACCTCCGCCCACGGATATTCCTGTTCCGTACTGAAGACTGCATCGAGTGTATGACCCGCGCAATGTGTAGGCCCGTTGACCAGTTGGGATAGGCCCATGTTTGTCATGGTATCCATGAACTCCCGAGCCGCGCCTGTTAAGCTGGTCTCGAGCGGGATGTTGAAGTCCCCCAAAACTAAAAGTCTGGGGGTCTCCAACAGCAGCTCAGAGACCAGCTGTGTCAGCTCAGTCAGGGAGTCTGCTAGACAACGGGGTGGCCGGTAGACTAGCAAAATCCCCAATCTATCCCTGGTCTTCAGGCTGAGGTACATACATTCGAAATGGACTGTATTCCGGACAGGTATCCTGGTCAAGGTCAAGGTGTTCTTATAAACCAGAGCCACTCCGCCCCCCCCCCCCCCCCCCTCCCCCCCCCCCCCCCACTCCCAGAGTACCCGGCTGGGAGGGCCTGCGCCCATATGGCAGCACTTTCCTCTCCCAGCCAGGTTTCTGCAAAGCAAGCCAGGTCGGCGTCTTCATCCAGGAGAAGATCCTGGATGATATGGGTCTTGTTTTTGACCGACCTGGCATTGCAGAGAAGCAGAGTGAGGTTCTGTGGAATGGTTGGTCTGCTCTCCGAGCCATTTCGAGAAACAGAGGGAACTGAAGGCGGGATAGCTTTCAAACAGCGATCCCGTCTTCTTTTGCAACATCTGTTCCCTCTATTCCAGCCATATCTCCATTCCCCAGCACTACTCCAATGGTTGCCCCTACCACATTCCCGGCCTCAGGTGGGATGGCAGGATACAAGTCCGGCAGATTGGAGGAGTATTGATGTTCCCTGGGCCCTCAAAGAGTTCCACAGCATCTGCTTCTCCTCCTTCAACTGGAGCCAGCAGTACCAGCAGGAGGTGATCAATCCTCCAACCAGGCACTTCCCCAAACTAATTTCAGTTCTCACTGTGTTGGCATTTCAGACCCGGATCTCCTGAGGTGAAGAATTAGTTCCTCTAATCTTTTGCACCCTTGGCAAAGGGGATAAATTCTTTTCAAAAGACGAAGTAAACATTGCAAGTCTTTGCTTGATGAGAGTACAGCAGCTACCACAATGCATTTCAATTGTTCTGTATTCTACCCTGCTTGTCTCCTTTTTAAACAGTTATTATAGTAAAATACCGTGACTAACAGCAAAAGCTTTGTCATTGTTTTCTGCTCTGGCCCTACAGTTATGATTAACTGCACTCTCCTCACTCTTTGCTACTCCAGGCACAAGCTTAGCTTATGAAAATGAAGCTGTCTTCTTTACTTATTCATACATCATTATTAATAGTCATACAACAGGGGGAAGAACAACAACATGGGCTGCAGTGCAGGCATGACCACTTAGTGAATTCATCAATTTAGGCTGAGTTAGAGTGGGTAGTCCCAAACAGGGCAGCATCTCTGCAATTAAAGAAAACATGCTTCTACTATAAGAGGGGAAGCCTCTGGATTTTACAAGGAATGACGTCCCAACTTTTCATGTTATGATATCCTTCCTTCCCCCTTTTCTAGAAGTTCTACTGCTTTTAGTAACAAAGAATTGCACAAAGAAAAAATTGCAGCATGAAAAACTAGGCAGCAGTTCCATTTCGATTTGCAGAACAAGAAAAAAGTAATATTGCACTCAAAAGGTTATTGGACTGGGACTCAGGAGAATTATAGAATCATAGAATCATAGAGTTGGAAGAGACCACAACTCTATATAATGCCAATAAATGCTGTGGATAAAATGGTAGCCTTGGATGCAGGCAACAAACACCTGCCTGATTATGAAGCTCATTTTAACTATTTCACAGCCTAACCCAGTTAACAGGGCTGCTTCCTAGGACTTTGTCATACCAGACTTAAAAAGTGGAATTATAGCATGAGAGCAGTGTCTGTAACCATATCTTATCACACAACACTGTGTCTGTCCAGCAGCTGGTCGATAGTCTATCTGTTGCTAGAGTGCTCCTTCTCATTCACAAAACCTATCAATGCCCCCCCCCTCAAACGTACTGCTTTTTCACTATCAAGTGTAATAGATTCCTTCTGAAGCAGCTCTGATATGCAAAAAGTCATGTGGTGCCACTGGATGTTGTCATGCTTCTCTCCCACCTCTCCCATCTCCCTCTTGCTATTCCCAAACAATCTATTTGTCTTTTCTTTTTTCAGTTTCATTTCTTTTACCCAATGAATTGCCATGGTCATGCAGCTGCACCAACAATAAATAAAAAGAAATACAGACCGAAAGGCATGTTGGGAAAGGATTAGGGCAAGGAGGTAGAGCTATGGATGGTGGCATGATGATGACAGAGGCCAGGACAGAAGCAGCACCATTGCACTTTTGAAGATCTGTGTGATAATAATTGTCTCCAGCCCAGCATGTTTACACTTGCTAGATGACTGGGATTATGAAAACTTACAATACTGGTGTGATACAGTCCTTACTATTTGTGGGGGTAAGGAAAGAAACTTTATTAAAGGTATAACCAGCTTTTCTCCTGGCAAGGGACTGTGATCCACATTAACCCCTCCCTAAATGTTGGGAGAGAGCCAGTGTGAGGTGGTGGTTTGAGTGTTGGACTACTATTCTCAGTCCAGAGTTTAAAGCCCAGCTTGGCCATGGAAACCCACTGGGTGAACCTTGGAAAACCACATTCTCTGAGACTCAGAGGAAGGCAAAGGAAAATCCTCTTTAAACAACTCTTGCCAAGATATCACCATGATAGGTTCATCTTACAGTTGCCACAAATCTGAAACAACTTGAAGGTACACAACAACAACAGATGTTGGGAGCAGGCTTTTCCTCCTTTTAGTCTATGAATGCATATGCATGTTAAACCAATAGCTTGGATTTCAATGAAAGAAGATGGCATTAGACTTCCAAGATGCTAAAAATAATTTATGACTTGCAACGCCTGGCTGTGGCTTGTTGCTGAACCACATGAGATCTATTTAAAATGTATCTTTGAAAACACACACTTTCAAGACTACTTGAATCTCCAAGGCTTCTTCTTTTAATGAAATATACCATATTCTGATCTTCCGGTTGCTTATGGTAAGGGGACTGCATAAGAAAAGTGGTGCTTGTTGCAAGAGATGTAAGCTAAGTTTATGGTATACTGTACAAGTCAATTCAAATGAGTACATTGAATACACCATTCAAATGAATGTGTTTTACAAGATGCCTCAAATGTTCCTTAGAAAAAGGAAGCCAAGATATACCACTATCATCCCTTAATAATTATAAGAAAGAGGAAGAGGAAGGGAAAGGGAAAGAGGCTTCTATGCATTCTAGTGCCATGTTTCACAAACAAAACATAAATATCAACTTCAATGTACTCCAGACTCTATAAGCAAGAAAGTACAATGTCATAATCTGATGTGACATTTAGTTATTTTTAAATTCAATAAATGCTGGATTTTTAGTAAACTCGAGATACTGAAGATACAATTCTTATTTTGCCTTCTAAACAGGCTCAACTGTCTTCCTGGAGTCAGCCCATGACATGGACAGGCTGATAATCAGCCCTACAGGGCTCATGCCAGTACCATTTATGTTTTTAATTTTTTAAAGCAACAACAACAACACTGAAAACTGAAGCACTGGGTCAGAAAGCTGCAGTTGTTCTATTTTATTGCCCTCAAATGCATCAGGCAACATTCCTCTGGAATGGTTTTCTGTGGGTTTTTCAGGCTATGTGGCCATGTTCTAGAAGAGTTTCTTCCTGACATTTCGCAAGCATCTGTGGCTGCCATCTTCAGAAGAAACGAAGGCCACATAGCCTGAAAAACTCACAAAAAACATGGATGCCGGCCATGAAAGCCTTTGACTTCCTCTGGAATGCTAGTGCAGAACCCGGAGGCTTTTTGAGGTAAAGGAGAGGTCATCTGCCTCACCTTTCTGGCTGAGAACTTCCCCACTTCTCAACCATATTCCCAATGTTTTGAAATTGTTTTTGTAAAATGCTATAAGAAGCTATACACTAATACTGCAGTTGGTAACATTGTAACACTCCTATTACATACTATTCAAAACCTAAATCACCCTTCTTTCCAGTGCATATTGGATATGATTTTTAGTAGATAATATTAAATAAAAAAGTAACTTGGGGAACAAAGACTTCTTTGCTTTAACCCCAAACCCACAGAGGTTTTCTCACATGGAGATTTCATCTGGGATCATATGACATCACAGGATTCATAGCTTGGATTCATATTTAGTTTTTGGGGTAATGAAAAAACTCAGCATTGTTAACTTTCCACAAAAAAGTAACAACTGGTATGCCATTGCTGTGTATATTGCAAATATCATGTATTTGTTACCTCTAAAACATTGCGGGGGAATCAACTGCGAATTTTTTTGGGGGGGCATATTCATATTTCTTAGGATTTTTTAAATAAAAAAGGTAAATTTAAATAGTAATTAATCTATGGCCCTTAAATTAACAATCAAAGGCTAATACATTAGTGCTTGTGTGTGTCCCATTTTGGAACTGTTAGAATTCGTGATTCATACCACCTCAGATCTAGATTTGTATTATGGAAATCATTCTAGTCTATTGCTCATGTGCTGCAGGAGATAATTGGCTCCATTTCTTTAAAGGAAATTCTGCCTTTAGCTTTTTATCCCTCCATCTATTTTTGTACCTGATGATGGTTAGTGGACTTGGAAGTTTTAATAAAAAAAACCAGCCCTTCCACTAGTCTTGAAGCCTGCCCACTTTTGCTGTACAGTAGCACCCAACAGACAAATGCTTTAAATGAGAAATACAAGAAAAGCTGAATTATATACCTGATTTACAAACACGTCAACATTAAAAAGTGTAGAGAACAATCTACCAGCCAGAGCTAACACACAATTACTGTTTGTTTCAACAGATTTCATCAGCCCTCTGCATTAAGCCCACTGCAATGAACAAAGATTATGTAATAGGGTATTGGGAGGATGGTATATATTTGTACCGTGAAGAAATGTGATTATGGGGAAAAGGTTCCCCCACCCCCATTCCCATTCTGTCTTGCTGCTAAGTGATAATGTAGTGAAATGATCTTGAAGGAATGTGCTGGAGGCATGAAAGTAATTGCTCATGCACCATAACTGTGTCTTTCACAGATGCATTATTTTATTATTCAAGAGGATAAAGCTCTCTCATAAGCCAGGTAGTTAGCACAAGTCTTGTCAGGAGAATGCATCCAAGTAATGGGGAACACAGCGGTTTCTATGTTCTGTTCACTCATCAGTATGATCCCAATATTCTTCTGATAACCAAGTAATGAAATTCTAAATATGCTGTGGTGACTTTATTTTAGAAATACTTATTTTAACAGTTTAACAAGGAATTAGTTAATTAAGCCTAGGACTTCAAATATCAGTGTTTTGTTTAGGCAAAGATTACACTCCATCAGTGGGCAAATGAGCTATTTAACCCTTTAAAAATACAACCACCCCCCCATGTGTAAATGAATGTGATGTCATTCTAGCTGTGTGCCAGAGAGAGAAAAAAATATATCAGTTCTTCTTTTATAATGATTGGAGCACTGTCTGTTGACAGCTGTTGAAGCTGTTAAAGGATGCAGTGGCTTAATGGTTAAGGTGCCTACTCTGATGATCACTAGGTCGGCAGATCAGCAGTTCGAGACCCAAGCACCACGTGACGTGATGGAGTGAGCTCCCACCACTACTCCCAGCTTCTGCCAACCTAACAGTTTGAAAGCATGTAAAAGTGCAAGTAGATAAATAGGTACCACTTTGGCGGGAAGCTAACAGCATTCTGTGCACCTCGGCATTTAGTCATGCTGGCCACATGGTCACCGAATCGTCTTTGACAACTCCTATGTGATGGTGAACACTCAGTCACCTATTTTCCTCAGATAGCATCAGCCCAATGGGTTTTGTTATCCCACCACTGCCACCTATTTGTGACAAGCACCTGCTCTTTTTAAAATCTTCTCCTTATTGATTTGTGACACTACCACCTATGTGTGACAGTCACTTTATTTTTCTTGTGTACACCAACTTATATGAGAAATTAGTTCCCTATCTGTAAATATCAGTAGCATGGTTACTTATTCAAGTCCCAGACAAGCCTGTATGTGAACAATAATAAAGCTTTATTTAAAAGATGGTTTGAACAATGTTTCACTTACTGAGTTGTTTTATGCCCTTGTTAATTCAAGGTGTTACTTTCTTGGTTCCACTTTGTTACAGTTACAGTTTACATCACCACACTCTCTCCAGAGAACAATAGCTACTTTTACCCAGGACCCACACAGTCCTTATATTAGGTTACTTTCCTAAACTTAGCTCTGTACCAGTCACCAAGAATAACAATATCCTACAGGATATTACACCACAGCAACTCACACTCTCGGAGTTCGGTATGTGTCCTGAGTCCCTCACTTCTGGACTCTAACCCTAACTGTCCCTATCTGACTCTAACTGTCACCAACGGACCTAATTATCCTCTCCAACCTTCCAGCTATGGTCAAATATGATTCGATAATCACATCAAAGGGGAAACCTTTACCTTTTTACCTGTTGCAAGTGTGAGTGATTGAGCACTGTGCATCAGCACACAGATTTTTCCATGGCAAATCAGGATTCCTTCAGATCCCAGTAACGTCATTGCATCCCATAAGCAAGGATAATTGAATCTGTGGGTAAATCCATGGATACCAATGGCCAACAGTACAAGATTTGTGACAAGTGACTGGCTGCAGACATATCCTAACTGTTTTCTCCTCTGGATTTACAGAATAACTTCTTAAGGGACTATTGCTTCAGGGATAGTAATGAACAAGCAGAGCTGAACACATAAAATACTCCTGCCCCCAGCTGACAAAGCCTGCTGTTTGTAAACATATATATGTATTACTTCTTGCAGGAATGATTGATTTGTTTTTATGCAGAAGCCAATTCACATTGTCAATGTTAGGCTTCCAGACAAGTTATAGATCCACATTGTTGTTATGAAGAAAGATTTAAATGCTGGGAGTAGAAGGAACTAACAATTCTGAAGGTGTAAATGACTGTCCATTTATAAGACTCAGACACTGAACTAGTCATATATCATGTAAAGATAAGAATAAAACTTAATGTTTTCAGTAGAATTCAGCCACATGCTTGACTTGAATTAGCCTGGAGCCCAATAGAACACCTGACTCGGGCAAGGGAACTCTCTATGTAATATGCAAGAATTACATAACATCTATGCAGGGGTAGTTGTCCTGGCCACTTAACAAATACAAACAAAATTCCATCAGTGATACTTTTATTGGCCAACTGAAATGCACAATATACTTATATCAAGCTTTCGAAGCTCCATGGGCTTCTTCATCAGGCAAGATGTTACAAACCAAACAGGAGAAAAAACAACAATTGTAGATGTTAATCAGATGCCTGCATGTTAGTTTCAGTCCTTAGTAAAGATGTTATGATGGGGAGGATATCTTTTGCAGGCAGGCTTCTTTTCCTTCTGGCCATGCAGCAATGTGGAGATTTTCGAAGTCCAGGAAATTTAAAGTCCATTTGAATCTCATCAGGGACTCCTCTTTTGCAACCCAATATGTCTCCATTCCAGTGTAATCACAGGCCTCTTTGTAGGCAGAGAACAATGGATTCCTCAAGAGGTCTATTGCCACATGGCCAGGAGGAGGAGCAGCCAGTCAGCCTGTATTCCACCCTGAGGTTAGGTATCCCCCTTGGGCATCATGCAGGACCGACGTTCTTTAGTCACTCTATGGCGGGGTACAGACCGCTGCTTTGCGGCGGTCTGCCGCCGCCGCCAGTAGGTCCGCAGGGGAGCCGGAGCCTTCACACGGCCCGACTCCCGCGCGGACCGAAAAAGAAGCTCCAAAAGAAGCTCCCATTTTAAAAAAGGGGCGTCTTCTTTTTCCATCGCGTTTGCGACGTAGCAAGGCGCCAGGGGCGCGCTCGCTACGTCACAAGCGGCGCAACGCGTATGGACGCTCAGCGTCCGATACGCAAAGATGGCGCCGACCATGTAGAAGGGCCGGCGCCATCTTGTACGGACGGAGTCCGTACTAGGCCCAGGGGCGTCTATAAGAGACGCCCCTTTTTTAAAATGGGACGTCCGGAGGACGTCCCAAATGGCGGTGCAGAAAGCACCTAAGTTCAGCCACTGTACACAATCAGACTTCCCCAGTCTCAAGTCTCAGAGAAGCAAGTTCCATGGGGGTGAAGTTAAGTCCATATGGTTTCATGTCCTCAGGATCACTCACCACTACTGAGGCAGTGGGTATGTTGTGCAAGCCAGTTCTCCAAGAAGGGCTGCTTTGGAGGATGGGGAAACTGACCAAACTGTGGCTAATGAGGCTGAGGGTCAAACTCTTGTTGAAAACTTGTTGCAAAGCCGTTCCTTGGCTTCCTTCATCTCTCTCTGAGAAGATTTTATCTCCATAGTGGTTGTTTAGCTATTGTTGTTACTCTGCCCTTGAATCTTTTGGTGACAACCCTCATTCCTATTCCTTTTCTTAATTTCTTTCCCTCTTGGCCACAGAGATTTATTTCTGTGTTGTTCTCCTGTCCTCACCTTGTCTGTTGGGTTTCTAACGTATTTGTGCTAGGTGACTGATCATCTTCACATTTTGTCACTGCCCTGTGTAGCAGCTGGCACCTTCCCCAGCCTGTGAGAGGTAGCAGGAGAGGATGGCTGTGTGGCACTCTCTGACATCCTCTCACACATACTGCTTTAGCACACTAGGGGGCAAACAGGATTTAAACTAGAGAAAACCAGGAAATGTCTGATGTTTATCACAACATTTCCTGGTTTTCTCTAGTTTAACTCTCGTTTTAATCCTACTTGCCCCCTAGTGCGTTAAAGCAGTATGCCTCATAATGCCACCTGGCTTGCCTCCTAGAGGTCCTGTGCTTCCTGCAAACCAAGTCATTGGTTTAATTTGCAAAGCACTTTGCAAATTAAAAGTGCTATATAAATGCGATAAAATATTGTCAGCAGTGTGCTGCTGCCTTGGCATAAGGGGTTGTCCTTGATGAACTCCACATTCCTGCCAGTTCTTCAATGATATGATTAAGCTACCACCCAAGAGACCATTCTAGGTATGACAAAACTCTAATAGAAAAATAGTTCACAGAGACAATTAAAATTATTTGCAGATAAAAAGGAGGAGGCAGCATTTTTTTGGGCAACCTTTGCTGATAGAAATCAATTCTACTGGAAGGGGGTGAATTGGGGGCTATTCTATTGTGGGCATTTTTCATTCCACACTATTTGTTTACTCAGCGCTGAGCACTCCTGCTCATCCTGAAGAATGTCACTGCAGAAAAAAAAAGAGATGGCATAACAAACAAAACCGACTGAGTAGAAAAGGGGAAAGGGAGGAAAGGTGCCATAATAATCTCTTCAATATCTCAGTTTAATTGCTCAATTAATACCGTGATTGCTTTGATTAAGATGAACACAGGACAAATATCTGACAAATTCAGAGGGTTCTAAATCATTGCTCTAAACCAGAAATGTCTGTTTTAAATGTTGCAGAAGAGTTAAAATTGAAAAGTACAGGCAGAAGATTAACAGTAGGATGAAAATTTTCATTAAGGAAATATAGGTTGGCTGATAAGGAAAAGAAGGTGGAGAGCAGCTGAGATTTTGCTGGAACACAAGCTGTCCCCATTATGAATTCTGTGCACCACCTCTTTCACTTCTATAATATTTCACTCATTGATTTTATTGTCAAATGAAAAGGCGCTTGTTCCAAGTGGCATTTAGTGAGACAGATGAGGAGAGACTCAGACTTCATTACTTGGAGTTTGAATGCTGGATAATGTTGATATTATATGGGCTGAAGGCAACAAGATGCAAAATGTCTCTATGTCTTTACACATACAGAGCTGTTGTGGGTTACTTCTTGGTAAATCGGGGGGGGGGGGGGGAATTGCAGAGTCCTCCAGATGTCTTTGGACTGCAACTCCCAGAATTCCTTACCATTCACTATGTTAGCTAGGGCTGTTGGGAGTTGCAGTCAAAAAACATCTGGTAGGCTACATGGTTCCTACCCTTGAAGTACATTAAAGGTTCCATCTCTCCCCACTCCTGCCCTGCTCATGGTTGTACCCATGTTGAATCAGTTACAGAGGTCTAGTGTTGTCTTCCACATCCCTGGTGTCACCTGGTACAGAAGGAGGGGCTGTCATGGGGCTCTGGCAGCCAAAAGGATGTGCTCAGCTCACCCCTTCCCCTCAGTGATAGGGGTCTCCTTGTGAAGAGGCCTCCATTACTGCAGTTAAACCCAGAGAGGCACAGCAGCAGGAGGAACCCCCAATTCCCTCCTAGTGATGCCACTGAAGAGATCTCTCAAAAATATGCTTTCCAGACAGTCCTCAAATTATAATTTCATACATTACAAGAGAAACCTCTGAGAAACACATTTTTCTTCTCCGTACTATGTACCATTTCATACATCATTATCATAACTACTTCTTCTTCACAGCCTGCTTATTTTTTATTCTAAACTTGAAACAACAACAACAAAAACAGCAACAAACCCACCCACCCAAACCCAACATCTCAGGTTCTGAATGTAAGGTGTCTCAATCCCTGATTGTTTGCCTTTGTCTATATTTCTTTAAAAAATAGCTATCCTACCTGAAAAGCAGTTGCCAGGAGTGTGCACAGTATACTTAACACAGCCACATTCCCTGTCTATATAAGGGCATTGTAATACTGACAGATTTATTTATGTTCCCTTTCCTATGCTTCCTTTCAAGAAATATACCTTTTTAAAAAACAGTGGCTGCACGAGCTGAGTTGATATTTTCATCAAGCTATTCAATGGAACACCAAGATTGCTAGTGCAGATCCCATCTGTGTATTTGAGAAGTTAGAAGGAACTCTCTCTCTCTCTCTCTCTTTTTTTTTTGCACCATATGCATCATTTAACACTTACCTGGGCTGAGGTCTATATTTACAGTTTATTTTATGAGATCCAGTTAAAGATCTAAAAAGGGAAGTTACATTGAGTTTGCCCTTTACTCAAAACAGCCATTAATCAAACGTGGCCATAATTTCCTGGGCCTGTCCGGATGACCCCTTCCAAAAAAAATCAGCTTTACGTTTAACACTTCCGAATCTTCTGGTATGGAAGCCAATCATAGGAACAAGTATATCTTTTTTGTTACAAGATCAGCAACTTCACATTTCAGAAAAATAAAAATATAAAAAAATATAGAATCTAGATGAATAACTATTGCAAATAAAATGTCTTAAAAGCTGAGAGCTACTGTATCAATTAATCCTTTTGTTCTTTACTAATGCATGCAATGGAAGCAGCATCAGCCTTTATAGAGCAGTAAAACATTTTTATAGGTTTTCCATCCATCTTGTGTCTCGATGTATCTTTTAATAAAAAAGGATAAGAGTCAAGTGAGCATAAATTTCTGCTTACTGTCACAGAGACACCCCTTTTCAGATATATTTTAATGTCCCAGCTGTCCAGAAATTAAACCTGATCCTGAGAGTCTCCAAGAGAGCCAACCACTGAGTTACATTTCAGGAAACAGTCAATGTATCCCAAAGAGTTGTCTCATACCTGTATCTCTTCAAGAATGTTTCTCATCCTACCCATCTGATAAGTACCCTTTACATAATAATAATAAAGGAAAGTGACAAAACTTCCTACAAATGTGTGAGTCTAGTTATGAATGCTTTTACATTTCTGTCACTATGTCCCTACCATCATTGGTAGGGGACAGGGGTGGTGAATTTTGCCCACACACGATCTGTTGTAGTCTGCAATCTCACCAAAAATGTTCTTTCCACATTTTTTTTTTTAAACTGGAAGTGACCAGAAATTTATCACAGCCTAAGAATGGCTAATTTCACTTATGGTCAGACTGAGGTGTGATACCTGACTATAAGCAATGGGACTGTGAGAAACAGAGTAAGCTTGCTTGAATAATTGATTACATTCTGGATTTCTGAGATGAGAACCATAGAGCTCCTCCTGAGCTTCACCAGCGATGCTAGCTAAAAAATCACCAGAGCCACCAGGAACAGTGGCTTCCATCTAATTCAAGGCAGAGGTATCGCCACCATGCTAGTTGCATGTAATGGAAGGCTTTCTCTCACTTCCATCAAAATCTCAAGCAAGTTTGGTGAGGACACAGGAGAGTCTTCTTGGTGTTGCTTCCAAATGTGAAACTCACTTCCCTAGGAAATCTGCAAGTTCTCCACCCTGATTTCTTTCTGCTGGCAGGTAAAGACCTTTTTCTTTTAGAAGACATTTGGTTTTCATTGTGTTGTGGCAGACAGAGCTTTTAATGGGATGTGTAGTGTTAGTGTTTTAAATGTCTTTTTAATTCTGTTTTAAACTTATTTTTAACATATGGTACTTTTTTAAAAACAGAAGTATAGTGGTTTAACTTTTAAACTAAGAGTTTTAACTCAGTTTTGTTTTTTTTTAAAAAAAACTTTGTATGCTTCTTGAATCCCATGCTGGGAGAAAGGTATGATATTAAATGAATGAATGAATGAATGAACAAATAAATAAATAAAACAAATAAAACTGGGCTTGTGAGACTGCCAATAGGTGCATGGTTCTGAGAATGATTCATGCGGTCTTTCCTCAGGCAGAGGTTTTTCTTTTGCCTAAGATTCCACTTTAGAATGGGAAACTCTGCAAGTATGGATTATGCTATCTGACAGTCCAATATTTTAAATTAAAAAAAGAAAGGGGAAAATGTACACTATGGGTGGGCCTGGCAGAATGGATTGCAAGAGGATTTGATGTTTAAAGAGGCTCTTCAGTGCAGACATCTGTTGTTGGGTGGATCAGTTTATTGCTTGTCTGCTCTTCTGTATGTGTTATGGACTATGCTGAGATCCTTCAATTTAGTGGCTTCTCCAGGGTAGGAATGGGTGAAAATTTTGCTGGATTAATTTTTTAATATGATCATACATTCAGGAATGAACATGGACCAGAACACAGTTGAGAACAGGTATATTTTCAAGCTAACGATGCTATTTGCATTAGAAAAATGTGTGCAAGCATGCGTTATTCTATAGGAGAATCAGAACTGGGAAAAGTTACCACTTTGGACAAGTCAGGCAGCCATCTTGGCTGAGGATTCAGGAAGTTATATTGAAAAATGTTCCTTTTGCAGCCTCTGGGTGTGTACAAAATTAATACATTTGAAAAATGTGTACAATAATGTGTACATTTTGAAAAGATGGGCACAAATTCCAAATTTCTGTGCAGAAAAAAGGAAGATGATTATAAACTGATGAGATTTGGAGGTAAAAAATAGATGTTCACAACATGATTGATCTTGACTATCCCTTTTCTACTGACTCCAGCTTCAATATTGGAATAATATTAGTGAATGAATTACTGAATATCCCAAAACAGGGTCACATTTAGTTCTGCACAGTAACAGTAACTTCCAAGACTACAGTTCTTTTGCTGTTATTTTATGAAATGAAGTCTACAATACATCACATCTGTCTGTATATACTAAGGGAGATGGGAGACTTAAAATAATGGCAGCAACAAAGAGAAAAGAAGCAGTAAGAACATTCTCAAATCTGCAGAGAACCCAGCTCCACTCCTTTAATTGACTGACATCTGGTAGTAACAAATCTAGGACAGGAAGGCTGCTCCATCATCTCTGCTGAAAAATGAGCTATATCTGCCTATTCCTTATTACAGTAAAAGTTACTATTCCATCTGGTCATTTTGTAAAAGTAATACATTCATATGCTTTTCCCCTCTTCCCTCCTAACTGATTTTCCTTTTGGATTTAATCCTTTAGACTGGAACCTTAAAAACAAGAATTGGCTCATTACTGATCCCTGTTAAGTTACTCTGGACTCCTGTTGTTGTTGTTGTTGTTGTTGTTGTTGTTGTTGTTGTTGTTGTTGAAGAATGAGGTAAAAATGCCCCCTCCTCTTCAGAGGTGGGGGTATAAAATGAGTTTTATATGTTGTTGACATCACAATCCTATGATTTTATTTCCCAGCTGATGGGAAGGCTAAAGCTTCTCAACAATGAAGAGGCACAACAACCTATCATCAATTATGAATTAATCTGAAGGTAGGTCCCATCTCTACCCCTACTATTTCTCTTCTTGTGTCTTTCTCCATGCCTCCAAATTAATTTTATATTAGTAGAATTCAAAGATATAGCCATGTTAGTCAGTAGAATCAGTGCAAGTTAGTATGTAGAGAGATCTCGTAGCACCTTTGAGACTAACTGAAAGAAATTGGCAGCATGAGCTTTTCGTAGACTTCAGTCTAATGCATCTGAGGCCGTAGACTGAAGTGTACGAAAGCTCATGCTACCAATTTCTTTCTTTCAGGTAGTCTCAAAGGTGCTACAAGATCTCTCTACATACTAATTTTATATTAGTAATTTTAAGGACATATCTGATGAGAGAATTAAGAAGCAGGTATGACAGAATTTCTAAAGACAATGAAAAGCCTGAAAAACCTCTACATAAATGATTTATGGGCAGGATTGTTAATTAAATTCTGTTATGTAGATAACAGAAAATTATTTTCAGCACTGCAGTAAAAGAAAAAAAAACATGGTTTTGTTCTTAGATTTTCTTATCAGCTTACAAAACTGAGACACATTTAATAACTTTTAAGAGCTTTAGGACTAAATCTTTGCTTTGTGGGATTTTTCATTTTGTGGGTGTTGTTCCTAACTAATCCTTTCTATAGAAACTACAATAGTCTATTGAGGCATTCAATGATTGCATCCATGGAGAGGATCAGAATGTGTACTGTGGCCATGACCTTGCCACCCACAACTTTCCTGTGTTTACCAGGAAAATATGAAGGGAAAATGTGAAACCACAGTTGGGCAAAGGTAGTTACAGAGCTCCATAAAACTGAGAACCATACCTTATCAGGTTTCCTGAATGTGCAGAGTGCTGCAAAGACATTTGTCTGAGAACAGCTACATTTTCTTCTTCAGACCTACCAAGCATACTGAAGTTGCAACTGAAGCAGTGATTTACTTCTTTGGCCCACATTTCCCAGAAACTCTCAGTGCCCATGATCTGGCTGAAGAATTTCTATACTCTTCAATGGGACCACAGAGCTTGGCATTCTGTTAGGGACGTTTACACATGTAACTGTTCATTTATTGCAGGGGCTAGTATTCCCTTCCATTCTCCATGCTGTTCATGCTGCACTCCACAGATTTAAATGTGTGAAGAGGTGCATTATTACTATTTGTCTACACTGAGAGATACCTGGTCCCAAAGACCCTTAGGAAAAATGATAATGATAGAAGCTGGACCCAGTAAAGTGATTTGGACAGATAATTTTCACAGATTCTTAGCGCAACCAATGTGTCTGAAAACAGCCAAACCACACAAAGAAGACTTATTTTTGATAAAGGCACTGAGAGGAGCAGATGATTAGAAATAGCCCTCTCAGGAACGTGAACTATCATCATGGGTAAATGAGTAACTTTACATGAAAAGTCTTGCTGTAAAATTTGAATTTGGCACCATTACTTTTACAAGACAAAATCAGGTTGATGAGAGTCAGATTTCATTAGTATGGCACAGTGGATAAATTTGTTGTAGTTGTACGTGTTCAAGTTGTGTGCATTTCTAACTTTTAGAGACCCTAAGGCAAACCTATCACAGTACACTTCACTGGCACAGAAAACCCATTTGTGGGAATCATACAGACCATGAAGAAGATGTGTGACTTGCCCAAGGTCACCCAGTGGGTATCCATGGCCGAGTGGGGATCTGAATATTGATCTCCAACCATTATGCAGCACTAGCTTCATGGATACATTACTTTTGTGAAAACCACTGTTTTCAAACTGGAAGGCAATTTGAAAAATATGTGCTCTTTTCCCCCCCTCCTCACATTTTTTAAAGCCATTCCCTTCTCTACTGACTAGCACTAACTACAGTTTCATGTGCCTATTATAAATCATGGTCAGTACAAAACAACTCTCCCTGCAACTATGGTTTGCAAACCCACTTCAGACAGTTTTTCTGATTTATAAAGGAATTACGATTTGGATCAGTGCAATATAAATCATAATTAGTGTCAGAAAGAGAGATAGAAAATTGCTCTGGAGGGTAGGGGAAAAAGGGAGGGTATGCTCTGCCCATCATTTACATATGCACTAGGGTGTTTTCAGAAGAAAATATCTGTTTCTCTTGAAGATAGACTGAACAGTTGAGAGAAGAAAGAAAAGCAGAACACCCACTGTTTTCTGAAAGGGCATTTCTGCCCCTGCAAATCGGTTTTGCAATTGTAATCTGTTAAAAGACAAGAAAAGCATTAGTGCCCCACATTGGCTTACTGACCTTAGTAACAACCTTGCAAGGCAGGGGAAGGTACTGGGGAGGATCAATAAAAGACCTGGATCCAAATAATCTGTAATTCTCTGATCTCATTAATTAAAAATCATATAACACAAGCTTTATATTCATGGGCCATATATACAAGTGAGCAGTGGACAAACAAATGAGAGCTACAGAGAACAAAAGAACTGATATGTGTCAGCCTGGACAGTCATCCTGATGAAGGTAGTTAAGAAGATTAATGTATAATCTAAACTCAGCTCCCCCAGCTGGCTAGCATTCAGTTTTAGAAGACAACATCAGAACCTTCATTTCAAGGTGATAGAAAATTGTGATGATGAAAGAGGCGGCTGAAAACTTACTTTTAATTAAAGAGCAAGCAGGCTGAAACTCCCCTGTGCCTTGTAGGATGCAAAACTGTTTAGGTTATAGTGGTGAGACACAGTTATTTATTTAGTTTGTTTTATTAACTAAGGAAATAAAAGAGATCCAATCAATACTGTTCTTTCACAAGATCCCTAATAATACAAGGCTATTACTCACAAACATAGTGAGAAAATAAAACAAAGGAGGTTAGGGACAAGAGAGAGCAATTAGGCAGTGAGCGATGCAGCTACAGTGTAATGACCCACAAAATGAATGGCATGGTGGTTAAGGGCTCCAAATATCTTGTGAAACAAGTAAGCAAGATAATAACAAAGACAAGCAAAAAGAGGGTGACAAAAATATAAAGTACTGTATTTTGTGGGTGGGTGGGTGGGTGGGTGGGAGGAGTACTGAAATCAGAGCTTGAGAAAAGTTTCCTTTTGCGACTTCCACCCACATAATAACCCAGTCAGCATGGCCACTGGCAGTTCTGGCTGGGGACTTCTGGGAGTTGTAGTTTCAAGAAAGGAACTTTGCTTGGGTCTGCGGTGCTCAGATGGACTACCCACAAAGTACTGCTTTTCCTTGAATCTTGTCTTTAGCTTTGTAGAGAACAATACATTTAACTGCACAATTTCATACGGTGAGATAAGAGTATTAAGGAATTACAAGCAGTAAGGCCAAATCATTTCCCTACAGGGCTCATTGAGTCACTGTGGCCTCAGGAAACCTTCCATAATTGCAACAGTACCCGCCAATTGGGAATGACAGTTTATCATCTTCACACTTGCCAATGAGATTCTGCTGACTTGCTCTGTCCTTTCTCCACAGTTAAAGGGAATCAGCTAGAGCAATATTAGGCAATCAGAAAAGGAAAAACATGAACCCAGGTTTCCTTCCAGTCTCTGTTGAGCTATTTGGAACATACAGAGGAAGAGAAATAACGGCCACATTTTATGTCAGATGTAGCACTTGTTCAGCTGTCCTTTATTTTGTTCATGTCAGAGGCACCTTTTGGGAAGAAAGGGAACTCAGGATTACAGATCATATGTAATTGAACAGCTATGTTTCCAGCAAGATTACTGATTATGCCCAATATCTATATTATTGAATTTACACATGTACTTAAGCATGCAAAAGTAAATTTGGTTTAACACAGAAGCGTAGGGCAATGCTGCCAGAGTTACTGTGCAGTAACAATAAACAAACCAATTGATAAACAACAAAATTGTTTTAAGATATCCTGTTTCTTCTTTCTTTTTGCAGTTTGTCCTTCTATCAAAGTGTGAGCTTTTGGAGCTTCCTGACTTTGAGCTCAAAGTCTCTTTCTCTAAGAACTGAAATATTATAAATCTCAAACAATAAAACTACCAGAATGTATAGGTTTATAATGGTATACGTCACCTAAAGAAGTAAAGAACAAGATACACGAGGTAGAAAAACCTGGAAAGTTATGACAACAAACAATGCATTATAGCTTCAGTGTGATATTAATCGACTATATCTAGCACATAAAATTGTTGGCTGGAGGGTACAATAAGTGAAGCAAACTACTGAAGAAGAGAAAAGATCCTTGAGTGAATATCTCAAGGAAAGCAAAGGAAAATGTCCACAGACATATATACAGAGAATATATTGAACACTGAAGACATGTATAAAAAGAAAATAATGAAAAACTGCCTTGTGGCTTGGCAAAACAAACCACTACATGGTCAGTACTTAAGAGCAAAGAAAGAAAGCTGAGAAGGAGACATCTGGGAATGGTTACAGAATAGAACATGGAAAAAAATTAAATGCAAGCACTTATATTTACAGCTCAAGAACAGCACTTCAAACAAATAGGATCGTGGCAAATAAGGAAAAGATAACTATGGATAGTAAATGTTACCTATGTAAAGTAAAAGATGAAACTGTTGATCCCTTTATCAATTCATGCAGCAAGTTCACACAGATTGAATATAAGAAATGTTACAGTGGCTGCAATGATACATTGGAAATTATGCAAAGACATGATTTGCCATATGCAAAGAACTGGTGGAAACATAAGCCTGAAAATAACTGTTGAAAGTGATGATGTTAAAATCCTATAGGACTTTAAGATCCAAGCTCACAAACAATGAAATCATAGTATGCCCAAAATGACTATGATTGAGAAAAACAAAACTTGGATTGTAGATGTGGCAATACCAAGGTACAGCAGAATCAAAAACAACAGGAGGGGGAAATAATGAAATACTGAGACCTACAAATTGGTACTCAGAGCCTTTGATAAAACAAAACAGTGGTGGATCCAATAGTGCTAAGTGTTGACTGACAAAACATCTGAATGAAATCTCCATAGATAGGATCATGGTAGCACAAAAGTACCACTGCTTGGAACAAGCCAAATTATTCTACATTTCCTCACCAATTCCTCAGTAATTGGATAGAATCGGAATCATTTACTCCAGTCGGCAATACCTGGTAGACTGTGAAACTGATAACAACAACAGCAGCAACTGGGGTGATGCTATATATAAATATCTGACTATTGAGGCTCACAACATGCATAAAACGGATAAAGTGGAAATATTTTTGCTGCAACAGATTAACAGGCTAGATTAACCATGCACAGATATCTGCAGTTTCCCCAGTAGTAGGTTTTTTGTATATCTGTGACATGCTCTGTCTCTTAGCCTTTGAAGAGATGGGTGCATTAAAACACATACTGTGCTGAATCTGTGTTGAATGGGTGAAATCTCTGCTGCAAAAAAGCCTTGGAAATTAAGCATAGTTAAATGGTAAAGTGAAGGTTAAAAAATTACTTGCCCCAATTATTTTGTTGAGAGCCAACATGGAGGAGTGGTTTGAGTGATATAGGACTCTGGATATCAGCATTCGATTCCCTGCTTCACCACAGAAAACTGCTGGGTGACCTTGGGTGAGTCACACACTCTCAGCCTTCAAAAACCCTGTGATAGGGTCACCATACCTCAGAAATGACTTGAAGGTGCATGGCAGCAGAAACAACAATTATTTAGCTTTCTAAACATTGTATGTGTCTTTTTCCCCCCAGTGAGAAGAAGTACAAAGCTTTGCTTGACATCCAACTCTCCTTTCTTTTTACAGTTTGATTCCTATATGGTAGACCAAGAATGTACTGCAGGACTCTCTAGTAAGTTACTATAGAGAAGAGAAGCGAAGCCAAGTAAAGTCCAGGCTGCTTTTCTTAATCCGATAAGGGAGGTAACCCAAAAATTCCTCATTCAGTGTTAGAGATAAGCACAATGCTACTGATATAAATTTTTCAAGTCTGAGAGAATGTGGGTTCAGCTCTAGAGTGTGCTGTGATTAATGGGATGTGTTTAGTATCCTTATCCTAGTATTTAATAGATTGTTCTCTGCCTTACATCTCTGCTTTATGATTGATGGGACCTATTCATGTTTTAAAACAGTGGGGGAGAATAGTGGGGAAAGTTGTGGGGAGCAAGATGGGAAGATTGCCCAATGGGTACTCTGACAACAGCAGTGTTGGCTCCTTTCCCTTTTCTTGCACACATCTTGCTTCCTGGTCAAATTCATACTAGTTTCCATGAATTCTGTGTACCATAAAGTTTTCTCTCCAGAAACAATCAAATGTATGTGAGAGTGTTCTAGAACTCGTAAATCATAGAGCTGGGGAGGACTGAACACTTTTTTTGGCAGAAAGGCTAAACTAGGAAGAAATGCTAAACTAAGAAGAAATGTAAATAAAAGAATGCCTTGAAGGATGAAGTCGAGTTGCTGTGCATAGATCCTTCCTGTTCTAGCATTCCTAATGTATTAGTCCATATCCATATTCAGAGAGCTTGGAAGTATTACAGCTCCTAAAATCATCCAGCCATGCTGGTTGAGGAACTGTGCAAGTTGTAGACCAAAAATTAATATTTCCAAGCTATCACTATAGGAAGAGAACTGGAGGGATCAGGATGCATAAACAGCTTTAGAACAAGGGGGAAAGAGCGAGACAGAAGCATATTTAGCAACATTTAAGGGCAAGGCAGAACCCTGTTAATCATTAATTTTATCTGGCTGCTGTTTTCAAAATATACTCATGTATTCCAGATTCTTTTTTCTTTCCTTTTTTTACTGCTTCATATTGTTTCTTATATTCTTTTTCAGCTGTGGAGCTTATTGTTTCACAATTATTGGATATTTGGTAAATCAGCAGGTTAACTTGTCAACAAGTTAATATAAGAGTATATAATATATTATATAATATATAATAATATATCAACTTGTTAATATATCAACCTAAGTTCCATTGATAAAATAAGACCACTCTAGGTGATACTAACAAATGGATTTAGGCCAAATGGCCAAGCACATTAATATTTCAATATTCCATGGGGAAAAACACACCTTGAAATGTATTTAAAGAAGCCAGTGATGTTGCAGAGGGCAGAATGTACTGATATTCAATATGTTGGTATTTTGTGGGTTTTTCGGGCTATGTGGCCATGTTCTAGCCTGAAAAACCCACAAAAAAACATGGATGCTGGCCATGAAAGTCTTCGACTTCATATTCAATATGTTCATTGAATAACCCAGGGGCATTTCAAAATACATACATACATACATACATATATATATATATATATATATAATGTTAATATAGTGCACTAAATACAATATACCACAATACCATATAGATATGTATGAATAACCTAAACATGCACAGCTTATAAACAGATTATAAAAAATCTAAATAAAAATATACAATATGTACTGGAAGATATATAAATGAACAGGTAAGAATAAAAATGTTAAAACAATCAAACAGTAGTGTGTAAGCTAATTACCATAGGAAGTAAAATAGAATTAAAATGGGAGGTAGAAATAACATTAAACATCCGTCATCATATGTCAAATCTCTTCATCACCATCACAGGTATCACCAATCATCCCCACATATCTAGATCTCGACTGTATTGCTTTATGAAGGAACCGAGCTGTGGCAATAGATATTTTTGAATCTTGTCCACTCATAAAGTATGATATTCTGATGTGAGTATCCCAGAATATTGTTCATTTAATATATGGATCAAGATATTGATCCCTTTCCTGTTGGTACAGATTACATCTAAACAAAATGTGTGCTAGATCCTCAATTTCGTGGTCACCACAAATACACAAATATTAAGAATGGATGCAGGGTGAAGAGAAGAAAATGACTTCTAAATTATCAAGAGGTCCTAAAAAGCGGATGAATGAATTGTTGTCCCAGGTTAATCTGCTCTTGTTTGTGGTGGGAAGATTTTTGTATGTCTAATTTGTATCCTATGTTTCTGATGAAAATAGTGGACAGGCTGGCTAATAGTGCTCATTTGCCTTTTAGAGCTTTAACGATGGTCCCCATGCCAAAAATGGCCAGAGTTGCACCACAGAGCATTTACATTATAGTCTTTTCACCAATAGGTTATTCAAAACTAGGAAATGGATAGAGGACAGTCAAACAACAGCTCATAATCTTTCTCTGTCTTTCCTTTAAAATATTATCCTTTATAATGAATTGTTAGGTTCTAGTGTTTATCAATTATTTCTCAGTCCATATCTAAGTTGAAGCAGCAGGTGTGTTCCTTCCCGCTGAACAATTGGTAAGTTAAAACAATTACATGCCAAGCATTTATGTTTAACCCCTGCTGACCCAGCATGCCTCCCTGCAGCTGATATACAAGCAGCATTTCCCCTCTTTCTTTCTAGAAAAATAGGCTGAAAGGTGCACTTTCAATTCACTCTGTTCTCCTGAACAAAACTGTGCATACATTGCACATTGCAAAAGCAACTCCTAGATAACTATTATTTGAACCCACTTGAAAATATCACAAATATATGTATAATGTCTTCAAGCATTTAAAAGCAGCCCTGTCCTAGGGGGCTTTAAATGAAAACAAAATCCAAGGAAAAGTATTGTGAAGCAGAGGCAATAAGCACAGCATAAGTACAAAAGGCGGATTAACTCTGAATGCAGAGACACGGATGAAAAGGATCTTGAGATTATGGGAGAAAACAAAATAAACTTGGAGTAAGGCATTTGCTGCAGTTTTTTTAAAAAAATGTTTTGGTTTGTTTTTGAAAAAGGCAAAAAATACCCTTGTGGTCTGCATTATCCAAAGTAGCTATCCTTTCACTCGGAATTGTTTAGTCTTGAGCAAGACTGACACATTTTCTATTCTCGGGATAAATATGTGGGAGCAGTCTAAGTACCAGTAGAAACATCAACAGGGGTGCTGAATTTGCCATGGAAAGGATACAAACACTGAGACTTGCATGCAGAATAGGAAATTAGCTGTAATACTGAAGCTCATGGTGTATGAGGTACACCTTACTTTCAAAATATGATTTCAAATCTGTAGTGAGTCAAAGAACTCCCAAATTCATTTTAATCCAAGCCTGATCACAATTGTGTGGCTCTAGTGTGATTCTAGAGAACTGTCACCCCTGTCCTCAAATTCACTGAGAAATGCAGAATACAGCTTTGCTGATATAACAGACTAGAGGTCAGAGAAATCATTTCCTAGTTTAGCACTCCCCAGATCCCTGTAACTTGTGGGGAAATAGAAATAACACATCCAACTTCATGCCCTTTGATATTTAATGCATGCCTTGGGAAATTTTTCAAACCTTCCAACACCTACACCTCTTACACAGATCCAGTTAAAAAAGGAGACAGTTCCACAGCAATATAGATTTCATGCTATATTTCCCCAGCAATGTGCAGAGAACTCTGACCTTGCCATACAGTTTCATGAGCATGCTGTGTCTTGTGGCAAAGGTTGGAAATGTGCTTTAAAATGGGAAAGATGGAACTATTTTAAGATGAATTCTGAGTATTTCAGCTGTTTTGGTTGCTTTGACACAAACTGATGAATTAGTTTAAAAGGATTTCAAGGCGGAAAATGCAACATAGCAAAGAAAGAGGGTGAGGGAAAAGGAAGGAGGAAAAAAGAAATAAATAAGTATGGCTTCTGAATATTTGCCTCTTCTTGACTCTGACACACTAATTACCAGGGATGCCCCAAGACAGTCTACTGTTATAGTTGATGAACAAAACATTGTGCACTTCATCTCATATAGAAAGGCCAGCTGCAGTGGGGACCAATCTTATTTCCATCCTGATAATAGTTTGCTATAGTCCACTACATCTGAAGTAAGAGACCACTGCTGAGGTCTCAGGACAGTTGTGTGACATACAGACTTTGGCCTTCAAACAGAGGGGAACAGTTGTGAAATGCAGAAGGAACTGTCACGAGGCTGCTTGTGCTGCCCCCAAGCAGGTTTATTGTCTTACTTTGCCTAATGGTAGGATTGGCCATGCCAACACAGGGATACAGTGAAGACTGGCATAAACTGCTACAGCTACAGACACTCCCTACAAAAGCCAAATCCATGGAAAGGTATAAACTGTATATCCAGGCTACATCTATAATTTTCACTCCTGTTATAAGCCTCCTCTATACAGTATTATAAAATTAAAAGTGATTAGGACTATATCAAGCTAGAATGGTAGCTGAGTACCTTCTCAAGGAGTATGTGAATCTATTACCACTATCTCTTATTTTCATGCTCCATATAGACTTCTTTGCTTGACAGATGGCATGGTAGCATGGTGGCATACTGCAGTAACAGTGAAATATCCCAGGTTGGAACTTATGTTACTTTTTCAGATGGCATTTCTCAGAATCCTTCAACCATCAATGGACAATGGACCACACTGGCTGGGGCTAGTAGTCTAGAAACATAAGCTAGACACTTGTTATTTTGGCTGGGAACAAGTTCTAATGCCACATGTTTATATAATTCCCCACCCATCCACTCACTATTTGCTTTAACATGTCTGTTGTTGTAATTTTTAACTTTTCTTCTCAATGAATGAGCACATAGTAAGGTTTAGTATTAAATATAGATGGTCCCTTGTATCTGACTTATTCTATACCTTTTCTGCACAGAAAACAACATTTCTGTGAACTTCTTCTCAGTGCAGGAAATACTTTTTTCTCAGCAGGAAATTTGTTTTCCATTTCCTGTATTCACATTTTCCAAGCAGAATAGTTTGTAAACTGAAAAAAGAAAAGAAAAAAAAGTCCCCTCACCCTTCCAGGATTTTCCACATCATGGTATACCGGCATTTAGGAAACCCACTTTTCAATCATTTTTTAAAATGTTTTTAAAATATTCTTTCCATTCCAAGTGAATAGAAAACAGAGCATTGGTAATCTGAAACAAAGCAAAAGTAAACCAAACCATAGCTGCATCTGCATTGCAAAAACAATGTAGTTTGAGGTTGCTTCTACTGCCATGGCTCAATGCTATGGAATCATGGGATTTGTAGTTTTATGAGATATTTAGCCTTCTCTTGCAGAGAGCTCTGTGCCACAACAAACTACAAATCCCAGAATTCCATAACATTGAGCCATGGGTGTTAATGAGATATCAAAGCACATTATTTCTCAAGTGTAGACAGCACTTGCCTTAATATTCTTGATAGTACCAATAAAACCATGGCTATTATCTTGGGCTGTAGAATAATTTTTTTCAGAGCTGTCTGTCATCTGCAGGGTAACTGACACTCTTATGTAAGACTGATGGCTGCTAACCAGCTGAAATTCATCATTTCCTATAAAAGGACACAACATTCCTGAAAACAGACTGTCAGGCTTGAGGCAAAAACAAGGCTGTGGTTGCTGTTGTGTGAGAAGTTATGTTACGATTAAACAGAAAGAAGATAAATTTCATTGGCACTCAGGACAGTTTTAAAAACAGAGAAATAATGCATTAACAACAGATAGATAACAGAATGGGAACTGATCTAACACCTGAATCATTATTAATAGTTTGATTTAGGGTTGGCAAAGAGAAAAATTTGGCTCTGCGTCTCTGAGGAGAAGTCATGGCTGTGATATCTAAAAAAATTTGTCCACTCTATCATCCCAACATGAAGTAAATGAAGACCATTAACTTCCTATATCTATCTACAAAAATGCCAAGGTTTCTCTTGTAGGAATATTTTGTATCTATATTTAGTAGAGTGCAGTGCAGCTAGTGAACCAGGTTTGTGGTAGGAACAGGAGAAATGAGTCTGGATGTTTTTGTAAGGTAAACAAAAAAAGAAAAAGAAAAAAGAAAACCTTGACATTTGTCTCAGGAAATCCATCTTAGGATAGTAAAAGAGATAGACAAAAGATGTTGACTTATGCTTGGTTACAAGTGCCACTACAAGCTGGCTGTCATGTGTGGATATAAACAGAAAAGTGTCATCTGCAGTAAGAAGGAAACAAAAGGCTTGTGTACATATAGATCAAAAAACAATATAGAGAGGTGTAAACAAAGAGCAGGCATTATCTAGACTTCCCTCTTTCACTAATCACCTTATACAAGCATTGATGCCTCTTTGCTTCCAACAATTTTAACCCGTTTAAACATCACGTTTAAACTTGGTGTTTAAACATATTATTCAAAAAGAAAAAGAAAAACATTTTCTTCCCCCTAGATGCTTTCGATGAATGAACCCCAATTCCGTATTTCAGCAAAGCTGCTCAGACAGAAGTGAGAACTAACAAGAAGAAAAGACTGCCGTTTGTCAGTTATTTGAGCACTTTTTATAGTACACTGTTCAGACAGTGTGTGGGAGAGTTGGATCATGCTCTGTCCTTCCACAGAGGTTAGGATGTGGGAAGTGTCATTTGCAATGGACTAAACAGGGTGGATGGGACATCATGGGCTGCAAAAACAGTTTAAGGCTCAGGGGCTGCATGTGGCTTACACCTCTGCTAGGATGTAGGGATGTTCATAGGAACACGTCCCCATTTCTAAGGCACTTGGATGTTGCTTCCTTACTCAGTTGGGGGACATAATGGATAAGAAAATATATTTGAATATATTTTCCTTTGAAAAATATATTCCTTTGACAATGGTATCTGGGTAAACATCCAGATACCTATGAATGCATATTTCATTGATTAATTTTCATAGAATGCAAGGTCAACATTGTGCCCCAGATTTTCATGAGTAACTCTGGATGCATCTACACTGTAGAAATAATGTAGTTTAACACCACATTAAGTGTTATAGCATCATCCTATGGAATCCTGGGATTTGTGTTTTTATGAGGTCTTTAGTGTTCTTTGCCAAACAGTGCTGGGATTTACAGTCAGAAAACTATACATCCCAGGATTCTGTAGAATGGAGCCTTGCCAGTTAAAGTGGTGTCAACCTGCATTATTTCTACAGTGTAGATGCAATCTATGTTTTACTGGAGTGGGATTGGTACAACAGCTTTATCATGCTTTACTGGCAGACAATGAAAATATGCACATAATGTAGCAAGGCAAAAAGCATAAACCCAAATTGCTGGACAAAGGAAATGTGCTCTCTCTCTTCAGCAATACATGTGTTTGAGGAGGGGGGGAAATCATCACATGCACTTAGAATAGGAACTAATCTCTACTATATTTCATAATTTTCTCCTTTCAGAGGTAACTAAAGTTGAAAAATTAGATCTATTTGGCATCTATGGATGCTTCATTCTGATTTATGTTTTCTTCAGGATACCAAAGAGAAATCTGGTTTCTAGAAAAATGTCCCATCACAGGATGAATGCTGTAAGAATCAACAGTAAAAAGATGGATGTAGAACCATTTTTTTTTTTGCTTCAAGAAGATTAACTACTGACTGGAACTAATGAAGCTCCTGTAAATAATAAACTATCTTAGATTTCCTTTCTTTTCTTTACTTTGAACATCAAAGAAAGTTGATTTATGAGAAACAAATGTGGCAAAGTCACTTGTGATTATCATTAACCCAGAGACACTAATGCTGGAAGAACCAAAATCAACAAGGAAAGAAATGGTGTGTAAAATTTCAGGCAAAGGCACGCATAAAGGAAAAACACTTTGGTAAACGATATGCTGTTATATACAAGTGAAACTTTTTAAAGCTAACTTCATTATTTGCCTTGTATCTTGCTCTTCTACTCCCTGTCCCATATACAGTGATTTTATAAGTTTCCAGTGCTTGGTACAGAGTGTGCATGGCTCGCCAATTAGTGTGATCGGAAAGGGACACTTCCATAAGAGCTAGTGATGAATATTCCATCAGCATTTTCTCAAGGCCAAGGGAAAGACAAGAATTTTTATTTAATCCCAGAGGGCCAGTCTGAAGTTACTCTTTACTGGGAAAGTAGCTGAATTTTTAATAGGATAGAACAGTCAGAGTCAGGTGTAATTCTGCATATTTATAGGTATCAGAATCTGATCCAGTGTGAGCCCAAGTCCCCAAACAAATTATATTGTCTTTGTTTTCATTTTGTTTCAGCAAGTACAATTGAGGGAAGGGGGATTACCACGCTGCCATAAATTGCAGAGGTACTGATGAAAATTAGGTGAAGCCTATAAGGCATTGAAAAGATAAGTGCTAAGCATTGTATTATTTGAGAAAGGATAGCAAATAAGGCGTGAATTTGCAAAGGGATATAGAAGCAAACAAAAAAATTGGTATATTCTCCTGCATGGATAACCATGGCACTGGCCCTCTAAAATGAGACAAGAGGGTTTTAATAATCTCTAGGGTGGAAAAATGTTTATGTAGCTGCATAGGTCTTTTAAGAGTTCAACTGGGAATGAGGATTTTTGTTTCTCCTTCCTTGCTTTATCCTGCTATGCCTGGGAATTTTTGCATGACCCTGTAATGACTTGTTCTACCTTTCTTGCTGCCAGCAAAATGTTAGCAATAATATGTTCAGGGTTTGTGCTAATTAATTCACTAATATCCCTGAAGAGCCAATGGCTCCTTTGAGAGATAGTGCTTGCATAACTGTACAGTGTATTTTATTATTAATTTTGGAACCATTGTATCAGGATGAACCAGACAGCTGAACTTGTCTTCCCCTCTGTGCAGAACTATGAAATTAACATTGTTTAGAAGGGGCTATTCATGTATTGAGGTAATCAAAAGAGAGGACAAATACAGTTATTGGCATCCTCAAGCAATTATTTATTTTATGAGAAACTACCCACCTCCTTTTCCAGGTACACCAAGTACATTTTTAATCTTTTTTTTTTTCAGGAAGGGAGGATTTAGAAGAGTAAGCTGCTTATAAACAACTCTGAAGAAGTCTAGTGAGGTTTCTTCAAGAGTGAAGTGTTGAGGTTTGTTGTGATATTCATTCTGGTCTCACTACAGCATCCAATGACATGTGAAGTGTAATGCCACCCACCCACATCTATAACTAACAGTGAACATTTAAAAAACACACCAATAATATTAAAAATATAGAGGCTTATTGCATTGGTTATTAAATCGATTTACCTATCCAGTTTAAAGCTGAATTCGGGCGGCATCCTGATCTTATCATACTTTTTTGTCACTGAATCTGCCACCCGAATACAGCCTGGGTCCATCCCTGCTTCCCGAGTCACTCCTCCTGGCTGTTTTGAGATCTGGCTGTTTTCTGACTTAAGATCAGGATGTCATCTGAATTCAGCTTTAAACTGGATAGAGGTAATTCAATTTAATAACCAATGCGATAAATCTTATACTTAGGCAAGAGTTTTTATCAGGATCAGCCATAAAGCTAAAAGAGTATACATACGCTTTTGAGTTCTCCAGAACTCTTTATCAAGAAAAAGAAAAAAGAAAAAAAGAAGAGAAAAACCGGAGGTGGCAGAAGGAACAGAAAAGTCCAAAAATTAGGCCAGATGTTGTTACAATGAGATCTGCAGTTTAGATTTGGTCTCCAAATAGAGATTTGAAGGCTGAATGATATAAATACTGGTTACTAGTTACTGGTTATAAGCCATAGGAAGGTCACATTATATCTGGTTATAAGCCAGTTGTTTATCTTTTATCTACAAAGGAAAAATATAATGTCACACAGCTACGATCAAAGTCAGCTATATAAGAAGATTCTGGGGCACATTCGAGGGTGCATGCCTAGGCTTACCAATCTCTTATTAAAACTTATTGTCTGACCTAGAGCAAATGCAACAATGTTCTATAACTGTACACTGTAGGGTAAAGTTAGCAATAGCAGATAAACTGTATTTTGGGGAATGTTGGTAATGTCCTAATTGTGTTAGGAAGAAGCTTAGGGTTTTCCAGAGTATAGTCCGAGGACCAAATCTGAATCATCGATTATCTGTATTATTTTCGGGAAGCAAAATCCATCTCAAATATTTACTTATTTCTTAAAACATTTACATATTATCTTTTGCCCTACTGGGTTTCAAGTAAACCAATGATAAAACAACAGATTACGAAGGCAGGGAAAATGTCTCAACCTTGTGAACAAAACTGCAATGCAGGAAGGCATGTTCTATAACCAAAGTTTCTACTATTTCTATACTATGCCCATGTAGGCAATCATTTATATTATCAGTTTCAGCATTATGTTCAGCAGTGTTGTGTTTGCCAAAATGGAGTGTAATGCATGTTTGTGTCAATACAATCCAGAGACAAAAACATTCCAAATCTACATTCTATCCCCAAGACTTCTGGGACTAGATGGACCCTATGACTCCATGAGTATCTGAATAAGGAAAATCTGGAGAATCTACATAATGGGCTTTTGCATTTTACCACCTTCTTATTGCTGCTGGACAAGTCATCATCAGATTACTAAATTCAGCGTAGAAAATCAAAGCAGTTCTTGGTGGTCTTCAATAACTGCAGAAGTATTTGTTTGCATGTTACACATACCCACTACACAGGGCTAGTGCCAGCATATAGCGTTCTTGGCAGAAAGAGCAAAAAGATTTGAAATCAATTTTGGTTACTGCTACCCTTCACCTGGTGTGTGGAATACCCTTCCCAGAGAGGTTCTCTTGGTTTCATGATCAAGTTACAATGCTTGTCTACTCCTACACATCAGATAAGACATGATTGGGCAATTTTTAATTATCAGTGTTCTGATACCCCTACAGCTATTATAGTTAGATAGTTTTCATTCAAATATATATATATATATATATATATATATATATATATATATATATAATTTGAAGATTTTTTTTTGTTTAAAGGAAAAGTAACCTAAGAAATGTAGCAAACCATCTGCGTGTGTATGTGCCTTCAAGTTGTCTGATGATGTATGAGGATCCCATGCATTTCATAGGGTTTTCTTAGGCAGTTCTAGTTTCTTCTGAAATGTAGCCCACAGCACATGATATTTGTTGGTGGTCTCCCATCCAAGTACTAACCAGTGCTAAATATGGTGGGTTTCTAAGATCAGACAGGATGTAATGTCTTTAGGGTGTTTATGTTTAACAATTTAGAGGTAAAATGGAATGTCCTTCCCAAAATCATGTGAATCTCTGAGGCGGTCCTGCTAATGTCTTCCAAAACCAAAGTACATTAATGAAACCCTTTCAGGGGCAGAATGGACATTTTCACAAAAGACACACACGCACACGCACACACAAATTAAGTTTGGTCTATTGGTTCTGTTTTCAAACTTGATCAAAGATTTACAACCCAAATCTTAAAATTTACTTTGAGGCTGCATGTTTAAATTGGCTTAAAGATTGGGTTCAACTAGAAAATAAGAATTTATTAAAATTAGAAGAAGAGGAAGACTTACGTTTTGGCTTTCATGCTTATTTGTTATATGACAAAGTAAGGCTGAACAAGAATGTTATTAACCACTTTAGAAGGAAACCATTATTAGATGTCTGGAAAAATATAGACAGGTTATATGTGAAAAGATACCAAGTTGGGCCTCGCCACATGAGGCATTATATAAAAGTGATCCTTGGTTATAAGAGACCTAGTACATTTACAAAGATATATTGTTCAATGAAGGAACAAGATAAGAATAAAAACACAAAAGGAGTTGGAAAAAAAGGGCAAACAGGGCAATTGGATTCTATACAAACAACTAAAGGAGAGGTATCTAATGGATATTAAACTAATGGGTATAGAAACATCAGATTCACAAATAGAAAAATGGTTGATATCTAGTAAAAAACCCCATTGATATCTGTCATATAAAATTCTGTTGAAGTTGTACATGGAAGCTGAAGTGGTTAAAGAAAATATAATTAAATGGTTACATACTTTAGGGTACTCAGTTGATCTACTGCAATGGGAAAAACATGGAGTAGTAGGTTGAAATTACAGCATGTCAGCATCTAAAGGAGAACTGCTATCAAATGTACAGTTGGCCCTTCTTATACACGGATTTTTTATACATGGATTTAAGCATACACGGTTTGAAAATGTTCCAAAAAAGTATAAATTTACCTTGATGTTCCATTTTTTATTAGGGACACCATTTTGCTATGTCATTATACTTAATGGGACTTGAGCACACACGGATTTTGTTATACACGGGGGATCTTGGAACCAAACCCCAGCGTATAACAAGGATCCACTGTATTTTAGATGGTACCTAACTTCTCAAAAGCTATATAAAATCTATGGAAAGGTTCAAATAAATGTTGGAAGTGCGGGAAAGAAAAGGGAGTCTTCTACTATATATGGTGGATGTGTAGAAAGGTAAAGAAATATTGGGCTAAAATATATCATTTAATTAACAGAATTTTACAAGAACATTTACAACTTAAACTGAAAATATTTCGGTTAAATATAGTAGATGATGAAATAGAGAAAAAGCATGGTAGAGTACTGTTTTATATGTTAACATCAGTGAGAATGGTGTACACAAAGCATTGGAAAACAGAGATAATCCCAAAAGATTGGAGAAACTGTTAGATGCTCTAGAAATGGACAAATTAATGAGGCTTATAAAAATCAGAAAAATAGTAAATTTATGGAAGATTGGGATAAAGTATTGAAATATTTGCAGAAGGAATAAGGAAACCTCATGCTGTTAGACTTAGTAAACAACTGAAAGAAAATTAAGTTAGAATGTTATTTTATTTTTCTTTTGACATGTAAGTCAATTCAAATTTAGACAATGAAGATAATAACAGCATAAACAAACAGAAAAAGAAAAAAGAAGGACAGATAGTAAAAACCAGAAAGACGAGAGATAATACCAAGATGTTGCGAATGAGTAAGTAACAAATGGATAATTGTATGATTGTGTGTTTGTATTTTTGTTGGTTTATTGATCTCATGTAGGTATATGAGTATATGGCCATGTATGTTTGAGTACATTATATTGTGTGTATGGTAAAATTTGTATGTGTTTTTTGATTGGATGTGTAAAATTTAATTAAAAAAGAGATTCACACCCCAGTCAGTTAATTGAATCATGCAAATGTTAAGGAAGTAGTATGCTGTACAAGAACATTCTTATTTTACAGCCATTTTAAGAAGGTCATGTAAAAATCATAGTGACGGTTGCTTTAGCTCTATGTTCTGAGTTATTCAAACTTTAAATTAATTTCATGTATGCTTATTGTTTTCACTCAGTAGAGTTTACAAAAAAATATTCTTCCGGAAGTAAAATATGTCACTGTGGGACAAACAGAAAGTAATAATTTTCCTTGCCACTTCACCTTGGTTTTCAAACTCTACACCTTATATTAACACTTCTCCCAAGAGGTGTGGACAGCTGTAGTTGAAACAACACCTTTTTTATCCCAAAGCTTCATTTCACTTTGTTTTTGTGCTTGAGAAAAAGAAGCAAGTGCTTGTTTCATCCAAGCTATTTTCCTTCATAAAGTCATCATTAGTACTAATTACATCTTCATTAAGAGACTGAACAGTAACTGGCAGTTATTGAACTACTAATTGCTTTTAATTTAGAATCTCTGCTTGTGCCAAAGGAAGTAAGACTTTGCAGAGTTTTACAGAAACTTCCCTAAATAAGTGGGGGAAAAGAACAGCATTTCCAAATCTTGCATAGTGAAATAAGAGTTCCTGTTGCCTGGCAAAATTCCTTTTAACACTTCTCACTGTTAAAAGTCCCAGAAGAAAAGAATCTTGTCACTGCCTACATTAGACCTTGGCTTGGAAGAATCAACAAATTCCTTATTTGAAGATCATGATAAAGTGGGATTTCAAAAGCAGAAGCACTTTGACTTTGGGGAGCTATACTGGGTATTTTTTTTTACAGACAAAATTAGTCAACTCTTTCACCATCTTTTTATTAATTCGAGCCAACCCCAAGTAATAAGAGGGAGAAATTATTTGCCAAGCTACTCAACTCTAGAATATTCTGATGAGGACTCTGAACAGGGGTGAAAACCCATTTTTTATTTATAATTGTTTTTATTTGTTTTATAACAAGAATACAAAATATAAAAAAAAACAAATAGCCTTGGAGGACTATATGTAAACTTGCATAATAGCAAGTCCTAAGGACATCACATATGTATGAGGCACAGAGATCATGAACAAAAACTTAAAACATCTACATGCCCTGAAATCATAAGAACATCATTGAGAGGGAGGAATTCTTTAAAAAGTAACGTTTACATATATCTTGCCAGGCTCTGTGTTACACACATTCATATTCAGAGTACTGGAGCTGAATGCTGACCTAGGTTCAAATTTTGCTCAATTATAAAACTCACCAACGACCTCAAAGACATCACTTCATCTAAGCTTAACCTATACTCAAGATTTGACATCTATACTCCTGGCAAATTTCAGTTCATGCACCAGAGTACTTGGGAATGAGGGGGAAAGTCACAGCATGATTTAGATTAACAAACAAGATGTCTAATCCAATACTCCTCAGAAGGCATCAGCTGCACCAAATAAATGCTGCATAAAATAAGTCAATTGTTTCCCCCTGCAAAATCTGCAAAGTGCTCTCACCTTGATTTTTATACTGTGGTTACAAATGGCATTTCAATAAACCCATGCATCCTATGACATGTCCACCTTTGACTAATTCACAATGAGTATATGGAGGGAAAGAGAGGAAAATAACTATCTGGATTTATGCCAATCTGTCCACTAAATAAAGATCTATGAGTGCCAGCAAGAAAACACCACTCTCTTATAACAAATTGAAGTGGAAGAAAAGAGGCTGCTAATAGAATGCAAGAATGGGCTGACACAGGCAGTTCTAAATTATAGGTGGGAGGACAATATGGGGAAAAGGATTTGTGTTGAATGCAACCAGTTAGTAAGATTAATGAGGGCAGAAATCACACTGCACGGTGGTCAATCTTCAATAATTTAAGGATAATAGAAACTAATTTCAAGGTGATTTTTTTAAAAAAAACCTCTCTGAAATTAGGACTAGACTACTTCATGCTGCAGAGTTCACACTGCGTAAAGTCAGAACACTGCCAACTATGAAGAGAAGTGAGAAACACTGCATCAATAATAATTAGCATTAACACCTATCCCAGAAAGGCTAATAACCAGAGGTACAATTGGGGACCAAGCAAATAATTTTATGGGTTTTATTTGATGGAGGTGAGGAAGATTCACAACCAGGTTAAAGGACCATTCCTGAATACATTAAACTGAAAAATACCAGTCTTTTAAAAATGTTGAGAGTGTGTGTTTTATACTTTAAACCTTAGGAAAAGCCACAGTTAAAAAGCAAAGATGGATAAAAGTGCACAGTGCAGCTAAGTAATATTATCAACTTATCATAAAGACTCAGGGCCTGAACAGACAGGCCAAAATAAGGCTGCTTCCGGTCAATTTGGAGGTATGCTGTTTAAATGACGCACACATCTTAAGAGGTGAGAAGCTGCACCAAAGCTGTGCTCCAGTCCTTAGGACTGGAGCATGGCTTTAGCACAACTTCCAGCCTCTTAGGATGCAGGCATCATTTAAACAGCATACCTCCAAACTGACTCGAAGCAACTTTATTTTGGTTTGTCTGTTCAGGCCCTCAAAAAACAAACCAATTTACAACTTTAGCATGAATATACCTCAGTCTACTTTATTTCTAATTGCTCTGTGGATCAGTCTGCCTTTTTAAAAGCTAACAAAAAATAAATCTCCCCATCTCCCTAAGTTGTTTCCCACCTATATATCTGCATACAAAGACTGCAACCTAAATATGACAATTAACTTCTTTCCAGTGAACTACTGGCTACTTATTTCAGTTTTTAATTTTTGTAAAAAAGTCTTTATAACTCGGAGGTTCTGGCCAAACTGTGAAGCAAGGGCTGTAGCAGGAATGGAAAGACTATTTGCCATTAATTGCTTTCTGGTAAAAACTAAACTAAACAAAACAAAACAAAAAAGTTTCCAAACACTGGGAAGTCTGTTTGGGATCAACAAAACACAGATGAGAATTCTGCAGTTTTCACCCAGTATTCCCATATCCCATATCTTGGTGGTATCCTCCAGACCAGTGATAGGGAAAAATTATTTATTTTAGATTTCAACAGAAATTTACTTAATTTGCACTTTCCAAACCAATATATGAACTAAACTATGATTATCCTATGAAACTGGTGCTTTTCTAAATTCTACAATGCAGTTGACCACTTTAAATATAGATTTAAAATATTTATATTAGTTAAGGAAGTTATAAAATACAAGGTATGGGGAAATTGTTCTAAAAATCAGAAAATTAGGGGAAAGACTACAAAAACTGAATACTCCGTGAAGATACCTGGAAATGTGTATTATTTGCCATTCAGCCTTCTTTTTTTTAAAATGAGAAATGATGCTGCAGTAGGATGAAATTAATTTCAGTTTGGACAATGGGATCCAGAGCAAAAACAAAACAATCAAGCCCTACTTCAGTTTAGTCCAGCCCCATTCCAAATTCACAAAGTGAAAAATGAAGACAATGAATTGATATTTTGGGTGGCTGCAACCCAAGTCCAAAAAGTTTCAACGGTCCTGCACACCAGCCACTCTATCCCTTTAAATCCATAAGATAGGTTTCAGACTCTCTTCTTCCTTTTACTGGTTCTCTTCTTTCTTTTACTACTTACATATTATTAGAAATGTTTTGTTTTTAAATTTCAAATTAATTGTTTTAGACTGTAATTCCTCACCTACTTTTCTAGGAGTAAGTGGCATTGAGTTAATGCGACTTACATCTGAATCAATATGCAAAGGGATCTTGTAGCACCTTTGAGACTAACTGAAAGAAATCTGGAAACTACAAGAAGATTTTAAATCTTTTTAGTGTTTACTGTATGTATGTTATTAATGTTATTTTTATATGTTGTGTGAGACAGGTCTTTTGTGTCTGTTTTTTAAAATCTTTGTGAATTAACAATTACAATAAAAATAAAAAAGAGACTAATTGAAAGAAATAAATTGTTAGCATGAGCTTTCATAGTCTTGAGCCAATTCCCTCAGATGTGTAACATGCATCTGAGGAAGGAGGCTCAAATCTAAAAAAGCTCATGCTACAAAGTTCTTTCTCTCAGTTAGTGTCAAAAGTGCTAAAAGATAGCTTTGCATACTGATTTTCCAGACTAACATGGCTATGTCTTTGAATTCTCAATCAATATACATACTGTATATACTCGACTATAAGTTGACCTCATGTATAAGTCAAGGGCAAGTTTTTGGGCCAAAACTATGGATTTTGACATCACCCATGGATAGGTCGAGTGTAAAACCTGGAGGCTCCTTCAGTGTATGTGTGTGAAGGGCAACAGGGGAGCAGCAATCAATACAAGACTTAAGTGCTTCAGCCTTCACTGCCGAGACAGTGAAGCATATGGGTAGGAGAGGAACTGTTATACAAACAGGAATCAATCAGTCACCAAGGACTTTATCTGCTTGGTTCAAGACAGAAAGAAACTGTGTGGGGAAATCTGAAAGAGCTGCTATCACATTACCACACTGACCTGTAAATAAGTCAACCTGGGATTTTTGGGGTAAATTTTTCGACTTATAGAAGAGTATATGTGGTAGTACTGGGCTGTAAAATTATGTGAGTTTCTGTGCCCAAAGTTCTATTAGATAGTGGCTTTTATCCAAAATCAGTGGAGGAACAGGAGGCAAAAGGGAGTTTAGTATGTTTTATTAATGCATTTTCTGCTACTCAGATAAAATAAAAACAACATGGAATGGATGCTTGATTTGCATTATTGACTCCATCATCTTGATTTTATATGTAGTGCTGAGCTGAAAAGCATGGCAGCTTTCTGGTAGCACCAAAACCCAGCTCCCTTTAATGATTCCTTAAGGAATGTTTAGTGAAATAAAGTGGCACTGACCAGTTCAAAATGACATCATTTGGCCATGCTAAGTACAAAGTTTATTGTTGTGTGCTTTCAGTTCCTATCTGGTTTATGTCAATCCTAAGGCAAACAAATCATGACTTTATTAATTTATTCTGAAAGCATGCACAACCAACATATGAAGAAAGGCATGCATGTCCTGCCTCCTTCATCTTCAGCTGTATTGGTATTCTTACATGGAGAGTGACAAGTCTGCACAAGGGAACTTTCTCTACATGAGGACATTTTTCATGTAAGTGGGTCTCCATACACACAGTTCTCAAAATTTGGAGGGGACCCACACACATGGAGGCTCCTTATGAGGAGAGAAAACAGAACTGGAGACTGAAGGGGCAAGGTTAGTTGCTCCTCTTTTGTATGTGTATACTTCTAGAGTGGGACGACAAGCTTTACACACACACACACACACACACTGGTTACTCTGTCATTCCAAGGTTAACCCCTTGACAAATCCAGGAGGGAGAAAGAAGAATCAGTAGAAAAACATAGCAGCTAATAGCTAAAATAAAGATAGCGGATAGCACTGGGAAAAGGGAGATTAAGTATTCTGTCAGAAAATATCCTCCTCCCATTGCTCATCCCTGAAACACATTTTCAACTCTAAAAACAAAATGGAGAGAAAATTTGGAATGGATTTAGTTGACAGATTTTTTTTGTTTTCTCTCAGTCATAACCCACTTTCCTTTTTTAGGTATATTAATAACCCTATTTTTCCCCTTGTCACTTGTTATATAACTCCTGTCTTATGAAATCTCTACAGTAGTGTGGTATGTTTGCAAAAATGTAATTATGTAAAATCAAGTAATGCACTGTCATGAAATATCACCCTCCCCCAAAAGGCATGAGAGGACATCCAATGATAGCTTGTTTCCATGGTAATACAAAATAATATTCCTGCTGTTATGAACACCAGCTCTCTAAAATGAAATTAATTGAAAAAGAAAGACTAATGGAACCCAAATACCACCCTACTGGACAATTTCCAGTCTTGCAAGAATCAACTTCAGTTATTCTTTCCACCTAACCCTAAAAACATTTCTGAGGAGACTGTGGAACATATATGCAAATATGTAAATCAACATGCTTAATCATCAACATGATCTCTAGTGCTAACTTACAGAAGATAACTGCACTGGGGGCTGCATCTTATTTCCACACTAATACTAGGACAGTATTTTCCATTGCTGACTATTTTGTGTAGGGATGGATGGATTTCTTCAAATACAATCTAAGTTGCATGACACACATAGCTGTATCGTTCAGTGCCAAGCTATGCTCCTCACTCCCCAGCATCTACTACTTGTAACAAATGCATCACATGTTCCAGTAGTTAAGCTGGACTTTATGCTGTAGGCTGGAAAAATCATATGGGCATAGGGTACTTGGAGAAAAACTCAGGAAGAATATCATTTTTGCTCAGGGCATGTCTCTGCCTCCTGGAATAGAGTCAAGACATTTATGTAAAAAATGGTGGCATACATTGGAACATTCTATTTGAAGTCAGTACCTATTATTCACTCCTCCCACTCCCTTCTAATATTTCTGTGGAAACTAGGCAATCGGGGGTGTGTTACAGACTGCTAAGAAGCAGCGGTCTGGCTCTGCCTCCGCTTGCAGTGTCCGGGAACCACAGCCTTTAAATGGCGCGGCTCCCGGACGCTGCAGAGAAGGAGCACGGAAATCGCGCTCCTTCTCAGGCCCTGGAAGAGGCGCCGCGAGTGCCAAAGGGCGCACTCGCGGCGTCACTTCTGGTGTGCCACGTGCGGACACAGAGTGTCCGCTACGTCAAAATGGCAGTGCCCGTATGAACAGGGCGCCGCTATTTTGTACAGACTGAGTCTGTGATAGGGTAAGGGGCGTCTAGAAGAGACGCCCCTTTTTCAAACTGGGACGGGATGTCCCTAATGGCGGTTTGTAACCTGCCCTAGAAGAGGTTCAGATGCAAGGCTATTTCCCACTCTGAAAACAACAGAAACCACAAATGAGGCTCAGCAACATCAGTAGCCCCTAAGAAATCCACATATTAGCCTTTTATCTTCCCAGGACTCTTTTGCTTGTCATGAGTGCATGGCACATGTAGCAGTGTTACAGGCAGCATCATCCAACATGGAGGTGGAATAGTGGTGTCATGTGTTGTTCTCTTCTCCATGTCATAGTTTTAGTACCACAGGGGTCATATAAAATTGCAACCACATTCCTCTGAGGTGCAATTAAACTCACTTTATCCCTGATAATATTCAGTGAATGCTGTTAGTGATCCAGTGTTTTCACTGTAGTCAGCACATTGTCGCTTTGTGGTTTACCTCAGTTGTTTCCTCGAATATGGTACAGCTCCTGGAAGGGAAGTACAGCTCCTGGAAGAGAAGCTAAGATCCTCCACAAGGTATCAGCACTCATAATCTGCTATGAGCTGCCAGAACTGGAACTCCAGAGCACAATCTTCAACATTCCTAATTGCACAGTAAACCAAGCAATGGCTGACAAATATTACTGGAACAAGACTTGTTGGGAGAATAACCAGCACACAAAAAACAAACCTAATGTACTCATGAAGTCGTGGAAGCCAGGTGGAGAGCATCTGGATAAAAATTAAGGGGAAAGGAAACAACAGAGATGTTACTGTGGGTGTCTACTACAGATCCACAAGTCAGATTGAGGAACTGGATGATGCCTTTCTAGAAGAGATGACCACACACTCAGAAAGGAGAGATGTAGTAGTGATGGATGATTTCAACTATCCTGAGATTTGTTGGAAATCAGACTCAGCAAAAACATGAAGGTCTAGCAAATTCCTGACTTGCCTGGAAGACAATTTCATTGTCCAAAAGGTGGAAGAGGCAAAAAGGGGATCGGTCATTTTAGATTTGATCCTAACCAACAAGAATGACCTGGTTAATGGGATGCAAGTGGTGGAATCCTTAGGTGGGAGTGACCATGCTCTCTTGAAGTTTGTTATACAGTGGAAAGGAGAAGCCAGGCACAGTCAGACATGCATTCTATACCTTAGGAGAGCTGATTTCAGTAAACTAAAGGAAATACTGGGGGTGATCTCATGGCCAGGAATAGTAAAAGAGAAAGGAGTTCAGGATGGATGGGAGTTTCTCAAAAGGGAGAAACTGAAGGCACAATTTCAAACACGGAAGAAAAATGGGGGGTGTCTCATTAAACCAGGATGGATGACTACGAAACTTTTAAATGAGCTAAGTTTTAAATGGGACATGTATATGACACAGAAAAATTGGGAAATCACCAGGGAGGAATGTCAGAAAAGTAAAAGCACAGAAAAGCACAGAATGAGCTCAGACTTGCTAGAGAGATTAAGCACAATAAAAGTGGCTTTATTGGGTATGTCCATAGCAAAAGGAAGAAGAAAGAAATGGTAGGGCCACTACATGGAGAAGATGGCGAAATGCTAACAGGGGACAGAGAAAAGGCAGAATTACTCAACATCTTCTTTGCCTCAATGTTCTCAGAAAAGGAAAGGGTGGTCAACCCGAGGAAAATGGAGAAGAGGACACAACAGGAGAAATGCAGGACATAATAAGTAAAGAAGAAGTACAGGAATACTTGGCTAATCTAAATGAATTTAAGGCTCCAGGACCAGATGACCTACATCCAAGGTTATTAAAAGAACTGGCAAATGTAATCTAGAATCATTGGCAATAATTTTTGAGAACTCTTGGAGAACAGGAGTAGTCCCAGCAGACTGAAGGAGGGTAAACGTTGTTCCCATCTTCAAAAAGGAAAAAAAAGAGGATCCCAACAATGATCGTCCAGTAGACTGACATCAATACCAAGAAAGATTCAAGAGCAGTTTGTTATACAGAGAGTTTGTGAACATTAGAAAACAATTAAATAACCACAAAACTTCAACATGGGATTCCGAGAAATGAGTCAGGCTATAATAATCTGATCTTATTTTTTGATAAAATTACCAGCTTGGTAGACAAAGAAAATGCTGTAGATATAGCATATCTTGATTTCAGTAAAGCCTTTGACAAGGCCCACCATGATATTCTTGCAGACAAGCTGGTAAAATGTGGGCAAGACAATGTGACTGTTAGGTGGATTTGTAAATGGTTGACTGGCTAAACCCAAAGGGTGCTCAACAATCACTCCTCTTCATCATGGAGAGAAGTGAGTAGTGAGGTGCCACAGGGTTCTGTCCTGGGTCCAGTGCTATTCAACATCTTTATCAATGATTTGGATTAAAGAATAGAGGGCATGCAGATGAAACCAAATTAGGAGTATCAGCTAATACCCCAGAGGACAGGATCAAAATTCAAGATGATTTTAATAGATTAGAAAGCTGAGCCAAACTAACAAAATGAATTTCAACACAGTGAAATGTAAGGTATTGCACTTAGGGTGGAAAAATGAAATGCATAGATATAGGATGGGGGACATCTGGTTTAATGAGAATACGTGTGAAAGGGATCTAGGAATCCTAGTAGACCACAAGTTGAACATGAATCAACAGTGATTTTAGGCTGCATCAGTAGAGGTACAGTCGGCCCTTCTTATACACAATTTTTTTATACACGGATTCAAGCATCCACAGTTTGAAAATGTTAAAAAAATATAAATTTCAAATATCAAACCTTGATTTTCCATTTTTTATAAGGGACACCATTTTTCTATGTCATTATATTTAATGAGACTTGAACATACATGGATTTTGTTATACACAGGGGATCTTGGAACCAAACCCCAGCGTATAACAAGGGTCCACTGTATAGTGTTTAGATCAAGGGAAGTAATAGTGCCACTCTATTCTGCTTTGTTCAGGCCTCACCTTGAATACTGTGTCCTGTTCTGGACACCATAATTCAAAAAGGATGTTGACAAACTGGAGTGTATCCAAAGGAAGGCTACCAAAAAAGTGAAGGGCCTGGAAACCATGCCTTATGAGGAAAGATTTAGGGAGCTGGGTATGTTTAGCCTGGAGAAGAGATGGTTAAGGGGTTGATATGATAGCCCTGTATTTGAAGGGGTGTCACATTGAGGATGGGGCAAGCTTGTTTTCTGCTGCTCCAGAGACTAGAAAATGGATCGATGGATGCAAGCTACAGGAAAAGGGATTCCACCTCAACATTAGGAGGAACTTCTTGACAGTAAGAGCTGTTTGACAGAGGAACTCCCTTGGAGTATGGTGGAGTCTCCTTCTTTGGAGGTCTTTAAACAGATGCTGGATGGCCATCTGTCGGGGATGCTTTGATTGCTTTGATTTTGATTTCCTGCATGGCAGGGGGTTGGACTGGATGGCCCTTGTGATCTCTTCCAACTCTATGATTCTATGATTCTAAAATAGAATATACATTTCTACATTTAGCTCTAGTTTCGTAATTTTAATGTCTTCCTTTCTATGTCTGGATCCATTATTAAATATTACTGAAAGCAGGGAAAATGGAAGATTACATCACCAAGTAAATAAATACCTTCATTTAGCTATGAAACACAACATTACTCCTTAAAGTCTGGTGTCCTAACTTCTCAGTATGGTTTCTTGCTTAGCAGCTGTAACCCTCACCCATATATGTTTGTATTTTTTCAGTTCATGAGTAGATATTAATATGGTTTAACTCTTCTAGTTAAAATAAATATCTGGAAATTAGGAGAAAGCAAATGCTGAAAGTCTGATGCCCTAATCACACTGCATTACTTTGAAGTATTGACTCTCAAAGGTTCCTTCCTACAAGTCAGAATACATCTTTCTTTTGTTTAGCATGCCTAAGGGCTTTTCAAGACCATGCCAAGAAATGATCCTATTTTTACTGTTCCCTAAAGCAAAGGATCAAAGTCAAGGCAAATTTATCAGAATCATTAGTCAAAATGTCTATGTCAAAATTAGTCAAAATGCCTGTCCCTTATGATGTTCTACTTGGGTCTCTAGCAACAGATGACAGGGAATGGCCCTAGTTCCTTTTTCTACTGATCTTCTGCAAGTGCATTTGAATTATTTACAGCATCATTTTTATTTCAAGCCTTTCTCCCATGCTCCTCAGTCAACAAGGCTTGTAGAACAGCTTACGTAAGATCAGTAAAAACAACAGCAAATCGTTCCAAGAATAAAAGGGTATTTGGTCTTTAAATGGTCTAATTAAAAAGTGGTGGTGGTGATAATGACAGATTTACCTAGCTGGATGTTCCTTCTTTTCTTGATCATAAGAAAGTTAATTCTAGGTTCTGTGAGGACAGGAGAAGCCCATTCTCAGCATGTAAAGTAGCAGCATAATATCACAAAAGGTAGCATGGTAAATTTCTCCTTACATCAATGGCTTTTTCATTATTAGAAATGAAAACCTGTTAAGGGAGCTCACAGATAGTCTAGTCCAGTAATTGACTAATGCAGGAAATCTCCAGATACAGCTGCTTTGATTTGCTATATTCACCCAATGAGAATATTTCAAATTTGAAGACCACCTCTTTATTTTGTCTACTTTAAACATATCCACATTAGATCTGGTTTCGAGGCTGCTCTTTATAATTTTTGTTAACTTCAGTTTTTGATCACTTCTCAGGATTTGCTTAACTAGATGCCTGACTATGCTTGTATACTTCACAAAAAACTTTCCCTGCAGAAGAATCAAGGTTGCTTAGCTGCAGAGGCTACTGATGGGCTTCTCCTAGTAAGAAATCAACAATTCTTCAGCTACAATGACAGATAGTTTTTGTCAGGCGTTCTCACCATCTTCCCACTCTACAATGACCCATCACACTGTTTCTGTCACTCTATATAAAACTTTCTTTGCAGTCCAAATCTTACCTAACATGGAAATGGAAATTAATATTTTCATCCCTACTTGCTACACACTATTCCAAGGTATAAAGGCAAGGAAGGAAGGAGAGGAAGGATCCTCTGATAAATGTTTAATGTGTGCCAAGAAATATGGGACTCAGTGGGAATAGCGCAGGACCTAATGTGCCCCTCAAGATATTAGACTGCATTTCTGAGAATGCTACACCATTGGCTATGCTGGCTAGAGCTGCTGGATCTTGCAATCCAACAACATCCATAGCACAGCACAATTCTGAAACCTAGATCACCGCTACACTTGTTTCCAGACTGTGGTAAATGACAATTAAAGTGATAGATCCATACAGTAAAATCTAGTAAGGTCTCTTGCCCACTGGCTTTGCCCATTGATCTTCTATTTTTAAAACTATGTCACAGGTCTCACTTTCATTTGGAGAAGGGTCTCGTCAGAGAAAAAAAAAATCAACCAGCCAAAATGATTTAAGTTAAAGAAAAAACATGGGAAAATATAAGGTCCTCCATTTAACTAAGCTGCCTACGCATATATTGAAGGCTGTTGAAAAGGGCACTTGAAAGATTTCTTGAGCCCCCTGTAAATACAGGCATCAAGGGAAGGAAGACAGGATGGGTGCTGTCTTTACATTTCTTCTTGTCTTTTTCCACACCCGTGGTGGGCATGGAAATAGAAATTAGCTAAATTTAGTTCTCCAACAACAGACTAGGATGGAAAATAGGGGAAACTGCCTGTCCTAGATGAATAAAGGACTGCACTGTTTTCAACTTTGGGTGAAAATATACAGCTTGAGAGGTCATTTTAATGAAAGAGGCAAGATAAAAATCTAACCATTCTATGAAACTAAACTATGACAATATTCTCCAACAGACGTAGAATGGAAAGTGCTGTCAGTCCATGAAATGGCAACAGAACAGGGACATCTTGTCATCCCTATCAGAAACCTCACAGGGACAAAAACTGACAGGAAAGGATGTAAATGGACAGGGATGTGGTGGGCAGGGAAACTGCTACTTTCCCTTTCTGTTCTCAGTTGTGCCTCTTCCTGAAGCACTACTGAAAATATGAAAAATGGACAATTGAATACTGTTACAAATGTACGTAAAATGTGGTTTGGCCCTCAGCATTCTTTTGTTATATGGGGAAAAACATTTCTGAATGATGACGAATACTGTAGAGATTAATAATCTACATATCTGCATGCTAGCATAGGCTGCATCAGTAAAATACAATCTATTTGTCTTTCCTTTATCTCATATGAGGCACTAAACTCTGGGCAATGAAATTCTACCTTCTTGTTCCTGTCTAAAAGTAGATATGCACTTTTATGCTAATGCTGCTATTCCCAAGGACAGCCTTAGATATGATTTGTAGCATGCAACACCTCCTCTCATTTGGTGGAACTTCAAATGAGAGGTCTGAAATTGGTAACAGGCCCTGAGGTCATAAGAAGTATGGATTATTAGTACTCTGGCTGAGGTGGGCTGAGCATAATCCTTGTATGTTATGAGAGAATAGGATATCAAGCGATTACCATGCTTGTCACAGAGAAATGTGAAAAGTCAGTTCTGATAGATTATATGTGATTAATACAAGGGCCTTAGGCAGGGAAGTCTGTCCATGAAAGCAGTCTCTTCCTTTATTCTGTTTAATACAACTGTCAAACTCAGAGTAAACTTCATTAGCGACATAACTGATCTTTGGGTCTTATCCTGGAGGCTCCTTTGTATATTCTGAATCAAATTATTGGTTGAGCTATGAAGTTAAAATTTGAAATGGCGGACAAGTGGCTCCTCCAACTATATTTATCTTCTGTTTGACTACTTTATTTTTTATCAGTTAAATACATTTTTAAATAATTGTTTTTAGTGCATACAATTTTTAGAGATCTACACTGAAGAATCTGACAAATGTAAGATTGAAAAATGTCATGCTTTGTAAAATAACAAATTTTACATACTTGCATTCTACTCAGAGTAGTTTTTCATTTAACAATCTGATTTTGCTTGTTTTAGATTATGCTCTCGTCACACCACCACATTCACACTGATGATTTTTTTTCCTGGAATTTGTTGCGACATAGATAGCCTGGTACAAACCTCTGTCAGTGCTTGAAAAAGTTACCTTTCAGTCTATAGCTCCTAGAATCCCCAGCTTTTGACAGTGACCAAGAGCACTTTTGCACAGTTAAAACTAGTACACCTACTGTGCCCATTCCTGGAGAAGTCAGAACTGGCCACAGGGGTCCATGCTTTGATTACGTCACATTTAGACTACTGTAATGTGCTCAACATGAATCTGCCTTTGAAAATTTCCCAGTAACTTCAGTTGGCCCAAAGAGTCACAGCCAGGTTGCTAACTAGAGCTGGCTACAGGGTGCATACGACTCCCTTGTTGTAACAGCTCCACTGACTGCCTGTCCATTTCCGTGCACAATGCAAATTGCTGGTTTTGCCCTATACTGCTTGGAATTAGATTTAAAGAATTACGGCCTGGTACAGACTGCCCAAAAAGGTTGGTCTGCCGGCTCCCTGGTTTGCTCCACAAGGAAGCCGCAGCAGACAAATTCCTTGCGGAGCAAAAAGAACCCATGAAAAACAGGTTCTTTTTGCAGTGCCATAATGGCACACGCTAGGTGTCCATCGCATCAAAATGGTGGCGCCCATCTGTACAGGGTGCCACCATTTTAATGTATGGAAGACGTGCTAGGGTCGCGGGGCGTCTGTAAGAGATGCTCCAAGGCAACCCTAGCACATCATCAAGACGTGCCATGAGGCCCGTCTGTACCAGGCCTATATCTCCCTTTATCTGTCCATTAAAGCACTAAGATCATCAGAAGAGCCCTTCTCTCTGTCTCACCACAATCTCAGGATTGTTTGATGGGAACAAGGAAGAGCGCTTTCTCAGTGGCTGCTTCCAGGCTCTGGAACTACTTCCCTAGAGAGGCCAGGGGCAGGTAAAGACATTCTTGTGCCATCAGACATTTTCAAACTGATGAGGGTTAGGCTTTTTAAATGGTGTGCAATTTAGATTTTAAGGTTTGTATAAACTTTTTAAAATACATTTTTATTTTAAATGTGTAATGTTTTTAATATTTAATAAATATTTTATTATTTTTAAAATTTTGTATCTATATTTTAATGCTTTTGTATTGGTTTTAACATGTACTGTTTTAAATTTGTTGTGAGCCACCTTGAATGCTAATATCAGGAGAAAGGCGGGGTGATAATAACCATAACAAAAATAATAAAACAATAATAATAAATGATCATATGAAAAAAAATACACTTCTGTATAAACTTACTAGAAACTGTTTGTTTCAAATATTGTCTGAACTGGGGATCCTGGCTTCTTTCAGTTAGGAAAGCCAGGATATGATTCCAATCACAAACTCCTTTATTAATAGTAGACTATGAAAACTGCAACAATCTAGGGAATGCCAGAATACTGGCTTACCATATTTTGTAGAGATGTAATTCTTAACTAGGTTGCTTCTCCAAGGAAGCAATGAGTAATTTTAGCAATTTACTTCCCACTATGAGAAAGTCTATTTGCAATGTATGACTTATTTGGGACATAGTTCTTTTCCAAACCAGTGCACACATGGGGAGATGGAGTGGGGTGCGTGCGGGGTGGTGGCGGCATGAGGAGTGGGAGCACATTGACACCCAGTGCAGGAACACAGCTATCCTGTCGACATGATTAATGTAATGTGTAACACAAATAAATAATAATAATACTAAATAAAATTTTAATTTTTATCCTGCTTTTCTGTGACGAGACAATAAAAGTGGCTCACAACACATTAAAATATCCACATTCAACAGTATGTCCCAAATCCCTCCCTTAAAACAGGATTAAACCTGATACAATTAAAATTGGAGATTAAAATATTTATTAATAACACATTAAAAAATAAATATAACAAGGACAGAGTGGTGGGCTAATACATGATGTGAGAGGTGATAATTCTGTGGCCAGACACTTTTATTCAGGTAAGGCCTGAAGGGGGCAAGGGAAAGGATACAGCTGTTTCACTATCACCAAACAGAGGACCACTGGTTAAACTATATAAACCACAGCAATGTTTATATCAGTTTTCAGCAAATACTGCTTTCTAAAACTTGAACACATTTCAGAATGTTCAATAGAAGGAGTTTCTTACACAAAAACTAAAATAAAAACTTTGGTGCCAGATCTAGCTCATACATCTGGATTCCCACAGATATTATTCAGTCAGCTTTTATCATGTCCTATAATCTTGGAGATATTAATGGCAAATTAAGGAGATGCGTTTGTGGGCAAGTGAAGCATATTGTGAGCAAAATGTTCTGAAAATGCAAATATCTGAGTTGATCTTTCCATGTGTAACAAGTAAATATGTTAAGCTCATAGGGAATTACTTTATACTGACTTGGACCATTGGTCCATTTGGCATGGCATATATAGAAAGTTACTTGAATGAAAACTCTTGCATATGAGTTATTGTTCTTGAAAGAAAAATAGCTACAGTAAAAACAAGCAAACAAACAAAGTATACATTCTATTTAAACATAAACAGAAGCAGGGATTCATGAATTTGCTCTAAATATCTAGCTCAAATATTACTGCTTGATATCCTCTATAGTTTCTACTGATCAGGCTCCACTTACAATCTTCCCCTTCCCCAATTTTTACTTGCTATTACTAATGGCTGGAACTGATGAGGTTTCCAACACAGATACCATTATATCCCAAGATGTCATTGAAACCAATACATCCCAAGATGTAAAGACAAAAGACCAGTGGAAGCTGGTGAACCAAGCATCAACAGCTGGTGCATTAACTCTAGGCTTTAGTTCAAAGTAAAAGTTTAATCCAAGATAGTTTAATTAAAAACTAAAACCTGGATTCCCCACTCCACCAACATCTAAGCTATCAGTTGCCAGTACTAAAGATCATCCATCAGCAATTGAGCAAGGTGTAAATCTTAGTGAAGACAGTTGTGAGGAACCAATGCTCTTCTGTAATGAGAACACAAAGAAGTACAGAAGAAAGCAGTAATCCAGACTCTAATACTAGACGCTAGTGCTCCAGGCTCTTTAAACAGGATCATGCCTGTTACTGGCATCATTGCTGGGAGAAAAATACTTACAGAAAAGAAATGTGGGGAGGTAAGCCATGGGTTGGATTTTGTACTCACCCGCACACTACTTTGGTGTTACACTGAGACCTCAACACTTTATCTCTATGGGACTGAAACTGTTCAACCTTTAGACTTAAAAATCTGTGACTTCTGTTGTTTAGTCCTGGAGAAGACAGGGGCATACATATGCCATCCTGGACTCTGAAACATATTTTGGGAGAATCAGGCTGTCTTTGCTTTCAGCATGCTCCAAAGCCCAAAATGAAGAGGACAGAATGGGATGAAGGTGAGCAAAGTGGTCAGTGACAAACACAAATCTTGGCTGCTGGGCTACACAAGGAAATCTCTGTGGATGCCACACATTCAAAGAGAAACACAAAACAGCATGTTTGATTCAAAATTCTTTTTGTTGCCAATTACCTATAATATTAATGAAGCCAAAATTTACTGCTTTAACTCATTTCACTACACATGGTTTGTATCTTGTCAGAAGAAGATGCAAACATGTCATGCTATAAAGCCCACCATCTATGCTGCCACTCAGGACGTTAGGCAGTAACATGTAGCAAGTTAACAGATGTCTCCTGTTTGCTAACAAGTATTATCAATGAAATCTATCAAATGCAGTCATTTGTACATATAAACAGTAAAAAGGACAAGATGTGCAATGCAATTATTCTGCCCTGAAAATCTCAAAGAGGTAAAAGTCCCCAAAGGAACTTTTATGTCAAAATGCAGCACCACTGAACACTTTGTAGTCCAACTCTTGGGCATTTTTAAACTGGTCTAGGAAAAAAGGAACAGGTGTTCTTTTTATAGAGTAGAGACAAGTGTTACTCACCCTTTATGCATGCTAATAAAAATTCAGACATTTAAAAACTATTGTAATAATGCCTGAACATTTTATTAATGTACTCTGTGCTTCCATTTTTCTTTAAACTAACCAGTCTATATTGTGGATTTCCACACATAACAAAGATGAGAATCAGTGATGCTGTGTTTTAATTAGCAAGAACATGAAAACCTATTATATAGACTACTAAATTAATGAGAAAGATCACGGCAGGATTTAAAAAGAGATGCTTCAACTTGTACAGCCCTTGAGTTAGAATGCTCTAGGCCAGCACTAATAATTCAGAAATGCAACACAGACCAAAAAACTGCAGGGATCAGACTGCTGCTTCAAATTACTAAGGAAACACAAAAAGAGAGATGTTGCCACCTTTGAACCTGCTAAAATATAGATAGTCTAGTAATTTACTGTTTCTGAGAGACAAAATCTCGATAAAATCAGAAGACTTGTTATTACAGTACCAGCACTGGTATTCTAAATAAAGAAAAGGCCAGTGGCAGCGGAGGAAGCAGGGAGAGTGAGGGTGAGATGCTTGGCCCCCACGCGCACCAACACTCTCTCCAGTGCCAGAGGCAGCAGCGGGAGTGCGCAGGTGGGGAGTATAAAACCCCTCTGCCCAATACACTCCCCAGTGGCAGCAGAGAGAGCGAGGGTGAGACGCTTGGCCTCCATGCGCACCAACACTCCCTCCAGAGCCAGAGGCAGCACGGGAGCACAAATCTTGCTTTCTTCTTATCTAACTTGACCACCGCTAACAGTGAGAAGAATAGTACTTGGTAAATCAACTCCTGATGGGTTTGATAAGATTAAATAGAGGGTACACATAACACCTCTTCTCAACATTTTGTAATTTAACCCTGGACACCCAGGTAGAAATCTGTGTGAGTAGACCAGGGGTAGGCAACCTGCGGCCCGCGGGCCGGATGCGGCCCGGCGAGGCCTTGGGACCGGCCCCAGCCCAGTCCTGCCGCCGATTGCCGCTGGGGCCTTTGGGGACCAATTGTCTATAGAAGCCTCAGAAACATGCATTTATATTAACATTTTTAAAAAAAATCAGCAATTTTTTTCACGTGTCCTCCATTTTTTTTAAAAAAAGTGTCTTCCATTTGAAAATTTTGTCCTACATTTGTCCTGGTTTATTTATATATTTAATTTTTTTTAAAAAATTATTTAATTATTTAATTATTTAATTATTTATTTTTGGGGTTCGGACAGCAACCCGGCCCCTGGCTGAAAAAGATTGCCTACCCCTGGAGTAGACAAACAGTCAAGAGGGCTCTAAAGGGGCTTAATTGGGGAGTCTAGGAACTTTCACCTTTTTTGGGGGGTAGAACCACTGGAACCCACCAGGAGCTGCAGAGCAGCCTTACAATGTGTCATATAGTCTATGGCTTTGTCTTGTCAAAAATCCCTTGAATGTGTTTTTTTAATATAACAAGTTAGAGCAAGGGGAATATTCTACAACTTGTATTATATTTAATATTACAACAGTAGAAAGAAGCTAAGCATTGGTTTAAGACAAGAAAGTTAATACAGACTAGATAATAGAAGGAACTGGGTAATAATTTATTTCAGTTGTTACGGGGAAGGATAGATCAAAAATAGATAATAGTACAATTAGGAAAGCATCTGATAAACCTTTTGAGTTCTGAGGTTGATGTCAATAATTGTCTTAGATAAGAGGTCTTTTGTTCACGGAATGCTATAAAAAATTAAATTTCAAGTCAAAATAATTCTTTCAAGGGATCAACTTAATTATAGGTAGAAGCAATGTCCATATGATACTTCTACTCAATAATAGGGTAGAATATCAATAAGACTGACTATATATATTTGAACGGATTTACTGGAGATAATAGCTACTATTGTGAGAAAATATTTCTGTTTATAGGGAATAAGATGGCAGCAGGAGTTAGATCCAGAAATATTGTGCAGACTCAATTAGTCATTTATCCCAGAAGGGGCTCCATAGATGCGTCTAACAACCAACTTGATATAAATGCGATTATTTTACCAAGAGTTGAGAAAATTCAAGAAAATTTACAAAAAGGAAATCAGGGAAGAATTGAAAGGTACTAAAAATGAAATTAGACAAGACTTACAAAAAGAGGTAAATATTTTAGCTGACAAAATTGATAACATAAATAAAGATATAAATGAAGTCAAATCAGAATTAACAAAGGTAGCAACAAGGACAGATAAATTAGAACAAAAAGCAGAATTTGCTGACTCAAAACAGAATGATTTAGAATATGAACTTTTGATGTAGGAAATCAGATATAGAGACAAATGTATCAAATTCAGGGCCAGATGGTATCATGGTTTTAGTGTTGGACTATGACCCCGGAAGAGCAGAGTTAGAATCCCGGCTCAGCCATGGAAAGCCACTGGATGACCCTGGGTAAGTCACACTATCTCAGCCTCAGAGGGTGGCAATGACAAGCCTCCTCTGAAGAAACCTGCCAAGAAAACCCCATGACAGGTTTCCCATAGAGTTGCCAGAAGTCAGAAACAACTTGAAGGCACACAACAGCAATATCCAACATATCTGAACAGTGGCATCTATATCCATTCAGAACTTTACTTTGTCTCTCCTTCCTGCTGCACCTCTCTGAGGCACTAAAAACCTGCTCTGGAGAGTTTCCCCAATTCTTTGTGGCAGTTTTTTAGGTGACTGTTGGAAGAAAGGGGAATCACCAGTTGTGGCAGATGCAATAGGATCTAACAGAAGTACATACCTTTTTATCTATATCTCTGTTCAATTTTCAGGAAGACACTGAAAGGCTGCATCACTTAAATAAGAACAGAAATTTATTCTGTAAGTGAAATGGATATTAGACTGCTAGGTAAGCAAGGCTTAGGCAATTCCACATGAGTCAGGTCATGTAACTTAGCATTTGTGTTGTGCTCTTTCATAATAAACTAAATAACCTTTCCCAAATCCTAATGGCATATCATCCTGCTAATACTTTTCCAAAGCAGAAGTTAAATCAGCCCTAGGAGGCCCCATGTGGATCCAGAACCAATTTCCCAACATCTGAAAGTACTTAGTACCGCTCTTGAAGAAAATGAGTTTTATATTGTCAAAACTAAGGTGGATTGTATTTAAATCACTGGTTTTAACGGTGATCTAAATAACCAATTAAAATCCTTGATGGTATCCATCTGTGCTTCTTAGTAATTTTTCCAAAGAAAGATTGCATGCTCACTGATGGGAGGAATCTTTAAACATGCACGATGAATTATTTACAACTAAATATAATCTATTCTCTAACTGACTTTTTCTTTTGCAAAATGCTAGATAGGTTATTACTGCACACAATTTGCAATAATAAATTGTAATACACACATGCATTTCTTTGGTTAGAAACTATTTATAGACAAATTACCACATTTAGCCAATTTATTTCTAAGAACTCTTAGAAAGAAAGTGAAATTCAGGCCATATGCACAGAAGTCACCTTGTAAGATTTTTTTTTAAAAAATTATCTGACAGAGATTATAGTAAATATGCTGAAGTCATGTAAAGGGAAAGGAGTTTACTTGAAAAATGCTTTGCTAAATAGAAATTAACTCCAGTCATGCAAGATCAGGATGCAGATCAAGATCCAAGATATAAATTATGTGATGATTTCCACAAACATGAATAGACACTCACTTCAATACTAATTTTCAGAAGTCTTAATACAACTATTTATAATGCAGACCTTTATGGGTACAAATCTAAAAGATGACGGTCAAAAATGTACATTCAGATAGTTCCAGTATTCTTTTAACTCTGAATGGTAAAGTTCCACAAGCTGAACTTATATCAATAGTGTGATGCAACAGCTAAAAAAGGCCAATGTGAGAACAACAGGAGAACAGTGTCTAGATAGAGAGAAGTAATAGTATCACTCTATTCTACTTTGTTGAGACCTTACCTGGAATACTGTGTCCAGTTCTGGGCACCACAGTTCAAGAAGTATATTGACAAACAGGACATGACCATAGGAGGGCAACCAAAATGGGGAAAGATCTGGATAACATGCTCTATGAGGGGTGACTTGGGGTTCTGGGTATGTTCAACTTGGAAAAGAGAAGGTTTAGGAGTGACATGATAGCCATGTTTAAAATTTGAAAGGATGCCATATTGAAGGAGTAACCTTGTTTTCTGTAGAACTTTCTGATGGTAAGAGCTATTTTTGCAATGGAATATGCTGCCTTGGAGTGTGGTGGACTTTCCTTCTTTGAAAGTTTTTAAACAGAGCCCAGGTGGCCATCTGTTTCGGAGTGTTTTCACTGTATATTCCTGCGTGGCAGGCAGTTGGACTGGATGGCCCTTGTGGTCTCTTCTAACACTAAGATTCTGTGATTCACTCTTAGAATCTTTCTTTCATGGTTCTTTATGTTCAGATATCAACCACAGTGTAAGATTCCTGCAGTGTACTCTATGTGGGCCTATTTTTGAACGTTGTCAAGAAGCTTCACTGGAACTATTTACCTAAGGCTATTATCAGAATTTTATAACAGATTTATTTGCTACTTTCAATGGCTTCTGATCCATTTTCAGGAGCTGGTGTGTACATTTAAACCCTAAAAAGCTTAGAACTGGGATAGTGTTGTCACTGGTGAGCCAGCCCAGTTATTAAGATTTTTGAGGGAGCCTCTACTTCACATCATACCAGGATCTGAGCCATTCCTGACTCTTCTTGCTGTCTGCTTCCAAGCTTTGGGACTCTCCCCCCAAAGTGACTTGCTGTGCACCCTCTCTCTTATGGCCTTCTCTAGGTCTATTGGTGGGACAATTAACATTTCAAAGGCTAGCTGTCATTGTTAATTTTTTATGTTCCCTTATATAGTTCTGGACTTGTTTTTATATTCTGTTCAATTCATGCTGTGGGCTGTTATTTTGTTTTTGTTTGTGTATTTCCCAAACTGATGGGATATTTAATGTATAGTCATCATGTTCACCTGTACCTCCACCTTAATTTGGAAGCCAACAAACCCCCTGAAACTCTATCCCATTCATATTTGCTTTATTATTCCTATCATTTTCAACAAATTTAGAAAGTATGTTTGTGATGGTTTGATGTAAACTGCATACTATATAGTTATCACAAAAATGGTGTGGTGTGTGTTTTAGTTCCAGGTAAGATGTTTGCTTGAACCTGTATGGTCCTTGTTCTTTATTTAATTATTCCCTCCCTCCATACATAAAGCTTGATACTGATGTTTGCTTTCTGATAGTTGTAATTCTGCTGGACCTTTTTTCTGGGCCGATCCAGTTGTACATTTTGGCCATTAACAAAAAATGGTGTCTAATTCCCTGATGTGTGTGTAAGACCTTTTCTGAAGAAATTGGTTTATCTCTTAGATTTACAAAGGATGTTTCATGCAATTCTTATACAACAATGCTACCTGGAGGAATATTATCTAGCTAATGACACACTCATTTAAAATGTATCTTACTCCTTTTAAAAGGGCTGCAAAACTGCACATAATGAGACCTGTTACCTCAGGCACTTTGAAGAGCAATATGCCAATGCACTTATATGCTGGGAGCTTAGGGATGCAAAGTTCCAGATTGACTGTGTGCCAGTCCTTCCTCAGCTGTGGGCACTTGCGCCTCCACCCAAATCGCTGGTGACCTTTTCTGGTATTTATGATGTCAGAACAGATTTTTATTACTGTTTGAGCTGTTGATGCAAAGCAAACAGGTTCAGCAGCCTGTGTTTATCCAGGCAAGATAGAAGCACTGGGGTGTCAGTACTTTTTGCTTAAATCAACTTGCATCACCTTCTGCCCAGCTGCTTGGATGATCTTAACACCATTTTTTAAGGGAAAGAAGGGAGAAAGTTTGAATATAAAATAGAGGGGACAAGAATGATAGCAACTTGTCAGTCTCTTCACAGTTGCTTTTGACTTATATATGACCTCAAATATTGTTAAGTATACCCTTAAAATTGCAAGCTATGAATGCAACCGCAGATCCTTGAATAGATATATGTCACTTGTTTGGAGAGTCAAGAATTTACTAATTTGAAATAGGTTTGCTCTTACATACTTGAAAAAAAGACTTATTCTTCCACATGCTCCATGAATTTCTAAGAGCTCACATATGCAACAGTATTATGAGGTCACGTATTTTCAGCAGCTTTGCAGCTCCCCATCTATGGAATTTCATTGAATTTGAAGAATCTTATGGAAGCACTGTGAGACTTTCTTATTTGCAACAGCATTTTGTGCAGTTTTCGCTAATACAATGACTCCAGTTATCTTAAATTTAAAATAACTGGAAAACAGCACACTGGAGAAGTCTACTTTACTGGCTAGGGCATAATTAATGTGGATGCATAAATCTGGGAGATAGATACCAGGGAATAATCTCAACTTTTTTAAGATGCTATACCAGTTATGTTATTGTACAGCCTAAGCCACTGGTATTTTTGGCAGGTGTAGAAGACCCTCGCTAATGAAATTTTCCTGGAGCCCATATTGCAACCCTGTCCACTTTTTTTGGGGGGGGGGGGCAAACAAACTTTTTGTACACATCAGTGTTTGAATCTGTGTATATTTCTGAAATTTAAGGCTCTTGTTTTAGGAATTAAAATGCTTTAACTGTTTTATTTTATGATGTAGTGACTGAAAAAGAGTTTGTTCTTGTATATTATTAAAATATTTGAAATGACAAAATTATTATATTAGTATATTATTTTAGTATATTAATATTTTAGCATTTTATTAGGTGTTTTATCATCCGTTTTTCATTGTATATGTCCGATATTCTGCTCTTTGTGGAAAGGGTGTTACAAAAACACTGCATTATTATTATTATTATTATTATTATTATTAGGCGATTATCTGTTACCCTGGAGTTCTAAGCAGAATTGAGTATAAAAAGGCTATGTTAAATAAACAAATAACAAGTTAAGTAGGTATCTTGTTTTCAGTTCTATATATGTGATAGTGCATGTGTAAACTGTAGAGGTGATATAAAAAAAAGAATAATCTTTAAAAAATACAAATCAAACTGTTTTCTCTCTCCTGCATACATGCACAGAAACCCTACATCTCTGTCTTGTTTTCCAATGATAGCAACATTTTACATTGCAGCATGCAAACTAAAACTGCCTCTTCTGCAGTTCTGCCATTTACAATAGCACCCTCTCCCATAGGTTTCTGGGATGTGGCTGTAATCCTGTCAGTCTCTGTCAGCTGGCTAACTGGAGCAAAGGTAGCATATGTCACCTGCCAGGAAACAACTGGGTGATTAACCAGACCTCCATATGAAGGCCTAGAGGAACAGAAAAATAGATTGGCCATGCAAATCAACCCAGCATGAAAAAATGTCACAGATCTATTACTTTTGTAGTTCTCAACCTCAATATCTGCCAGAGTATTTTATCTATGTATGACTGCAGCTCCTGAAAAGTACAGTAGGATCCTACTGTGAAATGGCCTTCCCTATGATAGCAGAAGCAACCCTTACTTCTCAGAAACAAACAATAAAGTAAAATATGGCACGTTACAGACCGCCTGAAAGCGGCGGTCTGCCAGCGCTGCCGGTTGATGCATCTGGGAACCGCAGTGGCCAAACTGCGCTGTTCCCAGACACGGCAAAAAGAAGGCGCTTCTTTTTGTGCCCTGGAAGTGGTGCTGTTTTGTTGTGTTGGTGCTTAGTACACAAAAGACGTTATTAGCTTATTATCAATAAATGGAAAACAGATTTTGCTTTCATATTTTTATCTATAATTCTATTCAATTCCTGCATTAATATATATTAAATATATCCACTCTAAATATTCAAATGCACATTTTCTTTCTCATTTCCTATACATGTGTTCATTTAAACATTTAAATGCATGTTTTGATGCAGTTAAACTACTGAAAATGTATATACCAACATAATAAATTGTGCACAATATAAATTATGCTAAATTCTGATTCACACAACCATCTAGGAAGTATGGCTAAGGTAATTTGCTATATCAGTTTGTAAATATCAAATTCAAGAAGCATCCCTAAAATTATCAGTAAGGGAATTTTCCATTGCAGTGGAATAAAAACTCAGCTGAACTGACCCCCCCCCCCACACACAGAAAATATGAATATTTCCTCCCAGCTCAATCACAATTAGTGATTAGTTGATTCAGGATGATTAGCAAAAATCTTATGAGAGCCAGAGCACAACATGTAAATCTGAAGAGGATGAGCAAGATTGCTGCTTCTTCACAACTCAGTAGATAGCTCTATTTCTTTTTGCAGTTCCTGCTGTGAAAATATTTCATCCTCTCAAACAATATCAAACTTGATAAGGTTTGTACCAGACAATCCCAGCCAACAATTGGGTGACTGAACAAGTTTTATAAGAAAATCAGTGATTTCAAAATTGCCCTCAAGAATGGAGCAGATTATAGAGTCAAGCTCCTGTGGAGGAGGAACTGCCTTCCAATGACTGCACTGCTACCCTTCTGTTAAGTACCATTTGAAGCAGCACACCGGATTGCCCCCAAGAGATCCTTTTAAATTTGTTGTGAGACCTCCCAAAGTGAAAGCAGGGGAAGGAAGACTAAAAATCTTAAAATAATCACTAAAGATAGATTCCCTTAGATGAACATCCAGGGATTGAAGTAATTCATATCCATATTCTGGTATCAAATTTATTGAAGTTACCAGCCACTGGCAAAAGAAAATAGGAGAAAAAAAGAAAGAAAGAAAGAAAGAAAGAAAGAAAGAAAACTGAATCAAAGTAAACAAAATGTGAGTATTAAAAAGGCTGAGAAGATGAGATGAACTATCTGGTACTACAAACACCGATAAAATATCAGTGTTTCTTTGTAATATTAATATGAATTATTTTAATTATACTGGTTAATTGCTAAAAAGGCATCTCTGTTATTGATTAAAACATGAATAAACAGACAGCTAAATTTGGAAAAGGATGAGAAATTTCTTAAATACACACATTAATTATCTAGCATGTTTTTGAAAAGGTTCAATATGGATGTATGAAGTAAAAAGATGCTCCCTTGGACTGTGTTCTGCACATATTCTTGAGCTGCTTGGAGGTCAGTAATATGGATGCTGGCTTCTGTCAGGATTGCTAAGTCAGTTGCTGAAGTACTGACAACAAAGCTATCACTGCAGGAGCTGGTGTTTGGGAATCCACTAGTTGGAAAATGGGATCTAGTCATGTCCAGGCCCAATTAATTAGCCATCCTGAGGATGATGTCAGTAAACTGCTTAATATCCTTATGAGATGAGGCTGGAGTTTTATCTTTTACTTTTCCAGATGGAGAGGCAGGCAGAGGTGATGGAGAAGCAGGAGAAGTTGAGTCTGAATCAAAATTGCCAAATGACTCCAAAGGTAATTGTTGCTGAGAATCAACAGAGGATGAAATGACTGACAAGTGAGAAGATGCTGTGGAAGTATAGGGGATTTGATAGTGGCACAACTGTAATCACAGAAACTGGAGGCACATGAGATGGAACAGTCAAGGAAGAAATTGAGCATAGTAAAACACACGGTACCAGAGAAGAGTACACCACCATCATCACTGAAGATGCATCTAAACCAGAGAAGGAGATAGCCTTGTTTTTGGTGGATACTGAGGAGACATTGACATGGATGGTTGATGATGAGACTATGGAGATGAGCAATATCTGGGGGTAACTGGAGATGCTGATGAGGAGAATGAAAGTGGGACCTGCTGAAGTATCATTAATATGGCAATCTTCTGTATGACACATACTCCCTATGATGGTACCATTTGTGGTATGAGGGTGAATAAGAGTGACACAATCCTGGATGCTTTCTCCACATATGTTCATACCAGTATCAGTGCATATATGATATGATATATATAGAAAATCTTCTTAATACTGGTAATTTTGGTATGATGGTGTGAAAGTAGCATAATATCTCTCCCTTACAAATGGGGATCTCACTTTCCTTGGCAATGAAGGTAAAGGTCTATGTCTCAGTGAAACTCAAAAACCCATGTTGGAGACCAAAGTATGCTGCTCCACAATAGGCTGCAACTGAGTATTCACAGGCAACAGTGAGGGAATCAATGTTGCTGTTGATTCTGATGCCAGTAACAATTGATGCTTGTGCTTTGATTTCTTTTTCTTCTTCAGGGCATCTTCTTAGTCCCTTGATACCAAGCAACCTTTAAAGGTAGCTGGCTCTTCTGGATCATTTTAGTGTGAGCTTTCATCAAATTCACCTCATGGACTTACCGAGATTTTCCCACTGTAATTGCCTCAGTAGGGTAACTTCCATAGTAATTACTGAAGCTGTTAATACTGATGTTGCCACTGGTAACAAAATCATTAGGACTGATGAATCTGTCAATATTGATGTGTCTTTAGATTTCTGGGGCCTTGAAGCTGTTGAGGCTGAGAATAAAGGCTGGTTTTGTGCTGCTCAGTCTGCCACTTGAAGGGACTACTCCCAGAAATGCAACTTGACACACTGTGCCCAGTTCTAGAGAGCCTGCACTGTGAAGCCCTTACAAATGGCACACTTTTCAACAATCTGCCCCTCCCCTAAACAAAATAGACGTTCTAAGTATCTATCAGAAAGAGAAACTTTCCATCCAGATAAGAAGAATAACTTAAACAATGAAGCAGAGTCCAAAGAAATTGTGAGATAAGAGGGGAGGCGGAAATGGTGGGGAAATGGACAATGAATATATGCAAGATATTTTCTTTAAAAAACTGCAGTAGGGAGATGATGAAAAAATAAGGAAATAAGATCAATATAATAAAGGAGGAAAAAGAGATGATGGAAGCAACTTGATTAGAGAACACTCAAAGTGAAGCTACTCTACTGGCAGACAAAGAACAACTGAGGGGATAGTAGCTTGGCAATCTGAGGCATGCATGGTGGGGAGGAGTGGGCAGGTATGCTACTCAGCTCTAGAAAATTCTGAATTGATAGTTTTTTTGTGGGTTTTTCAGCCTATGAGGTTGAGTTCTCGAAGAGTTTATTCTTGATGTTTAGCCAGCAGCTGTGGCTGACATTCTCTGACGATGCCAGCCACAGCTGCTGGCAAAACATCAGGAATAAACTCTTCTAGAACATGGCCTCCTAGCTTGAAAAACCCACAAAAACTATGGATGCCACCTGTAAAAGCCTTTGACTTTACATCCTGAATGGAATCTGCACAGGTTAAAAAAAAAAACATTTCCGTGAGACACAGAGACCACAAATGAGAACTTTCCTACTCTTATCTCAATGGTCCAATAGCACACTCTCTAATGTAGACAAAATCATGACATGTTCCACCAAGCATTTACACCTTGCCACTTACCCTGTTCCTTGATGCAGTGTTATACGTAGAAAGAATCCTCAAATGATAGAGTAATTTACTGTTACCAATAAATGAATAGGAAGTGATCAGAGAAAGGAAGTTAATAGCAGACAGAGAATAGTCACCTGAAACCATAAAGAACTTCATACATCCCTGAACAGTGAACAAAAAGAATGGAAAAAGGCATTATACAATACCTTTGAACTTGTGAAAGACAGCCCATAACTCAGCAATGTCTGTAGCAAAGGTAATGTCTGTGTCAAGTACAATGACTCGTTCAAGGTTGGCAGGGAGAGTCTTTGTCAGAACCAGCTTCATCAGCCCATAAATGCCAGAATAGTGTTTGTTGGGTATCCAGGACACTTCAGACTAATAGGCAGAAAGGACAGGGAAGAGAAAGGAAAGAAAGAAAAGTTTTATTAGAGACATTACTTCTTAAAAACAATTGGTTCCTCAACTTTTGTCTTAAATGCTAGTTCTTGGAATCAAAAAGATATACAAGGCAAGATGAGCAAGAAACAGGAAACCTCATCTGACACAGATCCACTGACAGAAACATCAGTAGTGATGGGTACTTTATTCCAAAATATAATTCTACCACACACTCAAAAATCTCTGAAATATCAAGAGTTGCACAAAAGCAAAATCACAGCCATATAATACATATCTTTTCTATTCAAAGATATGAAACATTCTCCGTTTTCAAACACCATAGAAATTAACTCCCCCCCCAAAGAATTTCCTTTTGTAGCATGATTGAACTTGATATAGTTGGAGTTCCTTTGCCTCTGACAATATGAGTTCTGCACATGAATCTGCACAACTCCAGACTTGTTCCCATGCCTATGCTTTATAATATTGCACAGCTGTAACAACACCTAGTCAGTGGTGGGCACTATTAAGTTTATCGAACAGCCCCCAGGATTGTGATGGGGGCATGACGAAAGGGAGCGAGATGGGAATCGGATGGGGCAAAACTGATTATTTATTTTTTTTGCTTTTTAAATTCTTTATATTTTTATTCTTCCTGATTTCTTGACTAAAAGTTCCATTTTTATTTATGAGAGAATTAAGGCACAGAAAACCTTTTAAGTATCTTGATGTCTTCATGATCAACTTTAAATTATATAAATAATATATAAATAATCAGTGAGCATTCTTTTTGTTTGGGGTGACCTGTAACCGGCCCTTTCCCTGATGTATCGGGGCCTCAGCTGCCACAATGGCAGCCTCTGAGGCCCCGATCCGCCGCTTTCCAGGCCGTGGGAAAGTGGCAAAAGGCTGCTTCCCCGCGGCCTGGAAAGGGGTGTCCTTGGGGCTTCATGCCCCAAGGACACCCGATGGTGGTGGGGAGGAGGAGAAAGGGGCCGCTTGGCCCCTTTCTCCCTTGCGTCGCTGGCGCAGCCGTCTAAAGGCTGAGCCAGTGACGCAAACCGCAGAAAGAGCTCCGTTTCGGAGTGCCTTCTTGCGCCACGGAAAGGGTGCTCTAGGCGCCCTCGCAAGGTGCGACGTCACTACTGCGCCACCTCATTTGGAGGCGGCGCGGTGGTGACGTAGTCAAGGCGGTGCCCATCTGTATAGGGCGCTGGCATTTTGTACAGACTGGGTCCGTACTAGGGTTAGGGGCGTCAAGAAGTGACATCCCTTTCTAACCCTAGTACGTGCTCGTCGCGTACTAGGGTGCCCATTTGTAACGGGCCTTAATGTCCAACTACAACTCTGTTCTATACCTCATATATGCAATGCACCACCACTTGCAAAATCAACAGTATTCTCCATGCAGCAGCAATATTAGGGTCCATTTTTGTTGAAACAGTCACAAAAGGATATGTATGTTCAACAAGTATGCCAGTTGCTAAGTATCAGAGCTAAATACATCCTCCAATGTGACAGTGCCAACAGCACATATTCCTTTCATAAGGAATATATGCTGTTGGCATTTGGGGATTTGGAGATAGCAGTTGAGTAATTCTCATACCAAAGATCCAGTGTGGTGTAGTGGTTCAAGCAATAGATAACAATTTGGGAGACCAAGGTTTAAAACCTCCCTCAGCCATGAAAACCCACTGGGTGATCATGGGCAAATCATACTGTCTCAATGGAAGATAAAGGCAAACCCTTTCAGAACAAATCTAGCACCACAAAACAAAACAAAACGCCCATGATGGGTTCACCTTAGGTTCACCATAAGTCAGAAATGACTTGAAGGAACACAACAGCATCAACAATTGTGATACCAACTCTCAGAAGCAAAGTTGCTTTTCCTCCTCAGTAGTAGTCAGCTGAGCCCAAGAAGCAGTTAGAATGAGGCTCTAATGAATTTCTCAAACTCTGCTGTACTTTTTGTAACAGCATGTTTCTGAAATGAATAGGGCATCAGGAAAGCAAAAGGAAGCCTTTTATAGTTTCCTTTTAGCAGTTGTCCTTATATTGTCAGGCTGGCCAGTGTGAGAAACAGGAGGATGTACCTTGGATCTAACCGAGCAAGGCTATTCGGGTGGAATTAACATTAATAGGGGCTTTGTGTGTGCCTATCTGTCTTTCTGCCGGGCCAGTACAAGATCAGAATTAAGGCTATCTCACAGCGGCCTCACAAAGTGAAGATGTAACAACCTAATGATGTTTTTAAAAGCTATATCCTATATTCAGACATGATGTTGTGTGATATCACAAAAATAATTCATTAACTGGTTTTACTTATATTCCACCTTTCTGACCTAACGTGACCTAACTAGGTTAAAATAAATACAGGTGAAAAACTAAATGATGAAAAGTTTAAACACAATTAAAGAAATTATTCTGTTAAAATGCTACTAATTTAAAACAGCTTTAACACATTGAAAACATAACAGTGAAAATAATAGTATCTCTCCCATCTAAAGATGCTTCTACAGGAACCAGTTACAAGGCAAAGATCTGACCCAATTAAAAAAAAACCAAACACTTTGTATCCTAGTAGGATGAGGGTTGAGAAGAGGCTCTGTGGGAGGGAATTCAACAACCAGGGTGCAGTCAGTTTTGTGAGTGGTGGGACTTAGAGAAAGCTATGAATCTTCTTCTTCATATAAGATATAGTCTTTCAGGTCATCTTGCTATCTGAAAATGTGCTTGCTTGCCATTTACCTTTCCATGTATATATACTTTTTGGTCTCAAATCAGGATGGAGAGGAAGAAGTGCCAGAGGTAAGTGAAGATAACCCATGTTTTCTGGTCCTGTATTGGTTTATGATGTATCTGAGCCTAACTTATTGCTAAAGCAGGGGCAGGCAACTTGGGCCTGGAAGCTGCACTGCCAACAAAAGACGACATAGGGCAATGCAACCTTACACACAGAAGGTCTTTAAAGCAAGTAGCACAAAAGACTAACTAGGGAAGTCTGGTATTAATGAATATCCACGTAACAGATACATTATTTGCATCTTTACATTAATTAGATTGTTTACTAATAGCTATGTGAGTATTCCCAATAATATCAGTTTGTTTCTACAGTTCTACCTGTTTGGTCACTTTTTTAACCTCATTTGGTTCAGCCACCTTCAAGATCTCCTTACTTATCAATAAACAAATTACTTCTATATTGGCCTTTATAGTACCTATTATATTACAATGGTATTTTAACATGGTATATATGTCTTGGATTGGATCATCTTTGGCATTTTCCACTTTATCTTTGTTCCCAACTATGTGCTCTGATTCTGTTTCACTTAAGTTTCCCTGGACTTTCTGGGATTCTGCCTCCAAAGCTATTAGTTGTTTTATAATTTCATCTCTGCGCTCCTGAGACTCAGCTATTTCTTTCTCCTTCCTTAGCAATTCATCTAATGGAGGAAGGTCATCAAAGAAAGCTATGAGACTCTCGTCATGACTTAAATCGGTGTTCATTGCTTTAGAATGTAACTTTTCATACGTGAGTATTCACTAGTACCATGCTTTCCTTGTTAAGTCTTTTGGGCTGCACTTCCCAAACCAGGAGACCTCAGAAGATGACAACCCTGCTAGAGCCTTCTACCAATAAACAAACAAACAAACAAACAAATAAAATGTGGAAGGATGGTGTGGAGAAATATTTTATCATGTTAGGCATGAAGAACCAATTTTTAAAAAAACCATAGCAATTGTTTTCTTGTGTTTTTTTGTTTTTGTTTTGTTTTGTTTTTTTGTTTTTTTTGGTGAGGATCTTCATTCAGCTAATGTCACTTCACTCAGTAAATGAGGCATTAGTCTGCCTATTTAAAAGTCTCATTCACCAATGAGTAATCCAAAAAACCCAAAGGAAATGCAAGCCGCTGAATATTGTCACCGTGAGTGGCTCCAGTATGATAAGAACAAAACCTTATTAATGAGCGAGTCAGAAAATGCATGCACACACAGAAAGACATGTTTAAATGAAGTGTCCTTGAAAATTCACTTTAATTTACCCTTTTCCTTATCTTTATCACACCATACATTATTTGGCTGGCTGGAAAGAAATTTAGGGTTTATTCTCAGAAGTTTCTGGTTCTGTTTTGCATAACTGGAAAACAATTTATCTGAACAAAAGTGAGAATAAAGACAATGCAATTCAGTATTGGGGAATAAATTGTACCCACATTACTGTATGTACCCAATTTATTTACTGTATGTAGTCAAGTAAAGAAGTCAAGACAAAGGTTATAACCACATCAATTTGCTTGTTTTAAGAAACAAAGTGCTCAAGTAACAAAATGAATGCTCCACTCACAAAATTTCCTTACAATATATATTTTATAAAGATTGTACCTATTTAGAGTAACATGGATATTCAGATCCTAAAACCAAGTAATCATGGCACTTTAGGATAACAAAATTACTCCTTCCCAGAACCCAAATACTGAATGCAGAGTATTTTTCAGCTTTACAGATTTCAGCCACTGTGAAATGAAAGTGATTTCTGCAGGCTGTATTGTTTTTGTGCATCTGTAAAAGATTTTGTTTCCACTATATTGAATACCAGTTTCTATCAACTCTATCAATGTGATGCTATCTTTATAGAATACGTAGCTGGTGCAGGTCAGGGGGTGAGGGTGGGGGCTTTACCATTTGCTCCTACTGCAAATATTTTTTTCCTTATTTTATAAGTATTTTCTAGTTTATTATTTAGCACAAAGACACTATTTCACTATAATAAAGCCTGCTGCAGAGGATCTAAGTATAAACAGAATATGTTGGAGAAATGATACCTGTCCTGAATTAGGAGAGTCACCTTCAAACAGTTTCTAATTCCATTGCTTCCAGGCTATTACCCATGGCAGTGTGTCAATGCATGGCTGAGAGTCTCTTCAGATCATTCTTTTAGGGATGTCAATCACTGTTGTGAAACCAGATGCTTTTTCAGAAGTTCACCTTGAATATATGCTTGGAGTTCTCTAGGCCAACTGTCCCCTTGGAGCATGTTCACATTGCTGAATTTATCTCTGCGATCTAAGCCAACAGTGAATTACCAAGCTGTCCCAATTTCATTTCTTTTTTTAAAAAATTAAAACAACTGGGATTCAACAATATATCATAATCCTTTCTGAATTTATGCAGGGTGCCACTGGGGTTTGAATGGGTTTGAAAGGGCTCTGATGGTACAATCTAGGCCCTTTGCTCTCTACTCTCTTAAAGTAGTTCATGGGTGGAATGAAATGTAAACCAAGGATGTGGAGGCATAAGGCTGGAGCAGGAGTTTTGGAATGATAATATGGGTCAAAACTGAACAGCTAGTTATACCCTTTATCCTTTTAGGAGTTGGAGCCAACTCTCTTGTACAACCACCAGCCCTTGAAATTATCAGCATTTGCTTATTAGAGAAACAATGTCAATTTATTGTGATGGAGGTGGAAAAGAAATTACCATTCCCATGCATCCCAGTAGCAATGGAGTCAAATGATGAAGAGTATCCATTTCTTAAAGATGAGGCTCAAAGTTCCATACCTGCCTCACATAAGTTTACTTCCTTTCTGCAAAGGCTATTTAATTTTAGAAAGGGGGGGGGATAGTTGCTTAGATTTCTTTTCTATGTTTGACTCAAAATTTTGTTCATATTGTGGCCTCAGCTCAGGAATTGGACCTGCTCTTTGGAAGACTGAAGTATCCCCCCTCTGGTGGCAAATATTTGGATGTATGTGCAAAATTAGGATGGAAACCCTCCTGGCTATTTGTGCTAAGCCTCCTAACTGTTGAATGACAAATCTGTGAGTCATACAGTTTGCTCTGTGGTAATGTTGAAGCATAAAATAATCATGTTTCCTTTATCTTCTTGGGACGTTATCTTAATGTTTTCAAGAGTTGTTGTTGTGTGTCTTCAAGTCATTTTGACTTATGGATACCCTAAGGCATGAGGTTTTCTTGGGAGGATTTGTTCAGGGGGGAGGGGGGTTGCCACTGCCTTTTTCTAAGGCTGAGAGGATGTGATTTGCTCAAAGTCACCCAGTGGGTTTCCATGACTGAGTGGGGATTCAAACCCGATCTCCAGAGTCCTAGTCCTATGTTCAAACCATTGCATCATGCTGTACTTAAGCACAGAGTTTAAATATGTTTAATAGGGTCTTTCTAAGTCACCACTAAGGAAATATTGCTTTTTTTGAAACTTGATCTCAGGCAACTTAATCTGTTTGCTTTTCGTATAACTGGTTTTACAAAAACTAGACTATACATAAAATGGGATGTGGTGGCTTAGTGGTTAAGATGCAAATTCTGATGATTGGAAGTTCAGAAGGCTGGCAGTTTGAGGCCGGAGTGCCGCAAGATGGGGTGAGCTCCTGTTACTAGTCCCAGCTTCTGCCAACCTAGCAGTTCAAAAGCATGCAATGCAAGTAGATACAAGATACCACTTTGCTGGGAAGCTAACAGTGTTCAGTGCAGATATGCTGGCTACATGACCACTGGAGTCATCTTTGGACAACACTGGCTCTTCAGCTTAGTGATGAAGATGAGCACTAAGTCATGTTAAGGGACTAACCTTACCTTTTTACATAAAACAAAGAAGAAACAATCCCCCAACCCTAAAGGCTAGAAGGAACAAACAATAAAAGAATTACTGAAGGAAGTGCTATTGACATACACAGAAGAATGATAGAGTACATGCTTATCATATTCCTATAAGATTTCTCCTCCTGCAATGCCTGTCTTGGGAGATGCAGATTCAGCAAGCAAAACTTGCAGAATGACCTGTTCTTCAGTTTCAGCGAAAGAAAAAGCACCCAAGCAAGATTTTAACCATGACAGTTTTTCCACTGACTAGCCAGCTTTGTCCAGATGATTTCTATCCACATTCCACATCACTACATAGCTAGGGTATTATGTTTTAAATTAATTTGTTCAGGTTACCCAGTACAATATGAAAGAAACAATTTGTTATACTACTTGTTACTCAAATGTAATTCTATAAATTGGTCATCGCTAACACACTATTTTAATTGTTTGTTTTTAAAAGGGACAGAAATACAAACATTGCCCCCAAAATGGCCCCCAAATTCTCCCTTTTCATATAACTGGTTTTACAAAAACTAGACTATACATAAAATGGGATGTGGTGGCTGATGTGGTGGCTCACCCTGAAATGTAAAGTTTTACAAACAAAAAGTTTTTAACAAAGTAATATCAATCATCATGTTCCTTTTAAGATGTAAGAACCAGTATGGCTTGTTCCTTAAAAAGACACGCTTTTAAAGATATAGTTATTTTAATGTTTCAAGCCAGCTTTGAAAGGATGTTACAAAGCCTATTTTCACATTTCATAATCAAAGCTGTTGTTGTGGAAGAAATTTGAAAGACCTTCCATGTGCCCCACTAGTTCTTCATGCTGATTCATGTATGAAGTACTTATGGGCAGACTGCTTCTAATGCTATCAATCAAACAATATTGTCTAGCTATTCTTGCCCTTCCCTCCTTAACAGACTTTTTGTGAAATGAAATAACAGGTGGGAAATACAAGGAAGTAGCAAAGGGAAGTTTGTATGGCCCTTCTCCAAATTCACTGAATGAAGCAGAGCAATTGTACAATAAAAATCAACCTGATGCCTCTGGATCAAAAATCAGAAAAGCATGAAGTAATAATAATAATAATAATAATAATAATAATAATAATAATGTTTATTTATATACCGCTTTTCCAAATTAGATCAAAGCGGTGTACAACAGAAAGTACAATACAATAATCCAAAGTCAAAATAAAACATAACAGGCCTCTCTCCCCCTCAAGATGGTGGTCGGAAGGAGGGCTCTATTTCTTTCAGGCCAGGCCTCTCTCCCCCTCAAGATGGTGGTCAGAAAGAGGGCTCTTTGTCTTCATGCCAGGCCTCAGTGGTTCTCAAACTTTTACCCTTGTGGCCCACTTTTACATCTGCATGGGGACATCACTTCCATGCTTAATGAAGTATATTAATAAAACATGTTTTATTTGTTTAGTGTGTTTATTTTTGTTCACACATTCATGTACTGGTATATTCATATTTTAACATATTTTAAAGGAAACAGCCCCTCCTCTTTCAGGCATAGGTTCCAAATATCCTCTTTGCCCCTCCAGGAGAAAAAAAGTTTGGGAAGGGAGAGAGGGAGGAAGGATCAGGGCCTCCAAGTCGTGAGGAACTCTTGTGTCCTCCGCTGAGGGTCCCCACCTCACAGTTTGTGTACCACTGCAATAACCTGAAAGCTTTCTCAAAATTATAGATTAGAATTGGGGATGCTCCAGATATGCCAAGTTTTCTTCCGGATAACTGGAAATGCTTTCAAAATAAAGGTTTCCATCTTTCATTTCTAGATCCATGAGAAGAGCTTTACTGATACTATATCTAGATAATCAAAAATATTTTTTTCTAAGCCAGCACTGTGGCAGTTAGCCTCTATTTTAGTAAAGTGTCACTGCTATGATTGCCATAGTACTGCTAAATTGAAGGGAAGCATTCGGTTCTAAGGACTAACAATTTATTTTGTTTAGGTAAAAACCATCTAAAACCTGAAGTCTGGTTTCCAAAATAGGCTACCTGAGCCCACAATAAAATTTAAATCCTTTATATTCAGTGCAGATGTTCAGTGTTTTTCTATGCAATTTATATGTACTGTATCTGAAAGATGGACTTTCTTCATCACATTACAGCTTGATGTTCATTTGAGCATTGCTTCCACAGATAAAAACACCTTTTTTAAATCAAAATCAAAATTACCTAGAATTACTTCTTTTCTCAAATTACCCATACAACAAGCATACATTCAGCATCAGTAGAGGAAGAATGTATTGAAGTATCACACAACTCTTTCTCCACTGTTGTGGAGAACAACACTTGCACTGTTTAACTCGTCATGTTAAGATTTTTAAATGACAGGCTAGGGGAGTAAGGTTCTAGTATCAAACCATACAAAAATTGTACACATGCGCAACTTTGAGAGATCATAGTTAAATATATGTTTAGACAAAAGAAAGGAAGAGGCAAAGAAAATGTGCAAAAGAGAATGTGCAGAGAGCATCTATAGTGAGAAGAATGAAATAGGGAAAAAATGGGTTCTTGGCAAAATTATATTTATCTAGGGTAAAAGCCAAACCACCTTTCACACTTCAACTTTTTGTGTTGCCTAGCAAATATTAGCAAAGGGTCTTGTTTTAATTAAGCTCCATAATTGCAACCTTGAATATCCTGATCCAACCCCCGATGATTCAGAGACTGCCATTATATTGATATTACCCCCAGAACAGGCCCTTACTATTTATATGGATGGTTGTCAAGGAAACCAGGTACCAAGGATAACTGTGGAACATGTGTAGACTAAGCACATCTTGTACATAAGTGAAAAAACATAAGTCATCCTAAGAAAGCATCTCAGAAGCTAATAGGCTTTACAAGATCTTAGTTTTATAATCCATACAAACACACATGTTGGAAGGGATATTGCTTCATGTAGAGCCAACCTGACCTTTTTGCATTCACAACAGTCTGAAGAAAAAGGCCAGCTGAGAGTTAAAAGTATGCTTGAAAAGTTCTGCCAAGACTGGTTAAAATGGCTTTGAAAAAATTCAATAGCTCTTTCCAGATTTCAATGTTATTCCTTCCACTAATATGTTAATTTCTACTCTGATTTGCATGAATTCCCTATCAATTTAGAGAGGAAGCAGAATTTTGTTCCATTATTATTTCATGAATGAGTATAAGAACTTCTGTTGCAGCAGTACTATAGGAAAGGGCATCATATAAATGCCAAATCTGGATGCTTAACTCTCAGTTTGCTAAGCAGAGATATACAATACATGAAACTGTGTATGCGGTGCCATTATTTTTCACTGTTGTATGCAGTCACACCAGGAAATCTTTCACCATTTTGTATGTACTGAGAAAGTACAGGTAGCAAGCTTCAGAACAACCTAGAGTCTTAAACACGGTTTAAATGTGTTTGTATAAGCTGGCTTGTTCTAAAACTGGAACAACTTGAATGCCTGTGTAAAAGGCTAATGCATATTTTGGCTTAATAAACTGAGGCATTATAGGCTCTACTGGTCACAGACAAGTGAACAAACTTTCAGATGGCTTTTTCCTAGGTAAAAATTCTAATTGATTGAACAGCTCAACCCGCCTTTTAGTCACTCCACTGCATACAAGAACAGATTTATAGATTATTTGTTAATAGATTTTGGTAATGTACATAACATTCATTTATGCTTGAGAGTTCTGGTGCCCATATTGGCTTTATAGCATTTGGAGATGTTCTGTTTATATAGGCTACTTCATATGCAATGCTCTTTCATTTGCTGAAACCAGTACTATCCCAACACAAAACATGCTGGGCACACAATATCATAGCCACAACCAACAGCTGAAATGGAGTGCTGAAGAATGAATATGTTAAGAGACTTTCAGTTTTTTTAAAAAAGCTATAATTGGCATGCTTCATGTCAGTGTAAAATGGATGGTGAACAACAGCTTAACAGTCTGAAGAGGGAAGTGTGTAAAGAATTTGTAGAGGTCATACCTGAGAGACATGTGTAGGACAATGCTGTAGTTTGTGGAAAAATATACTGATATGCTGTAGATCAGCTTTCTTTGCACAAGGTGTTTTGACATGAAGATGTGCTGAAGCTAGTCAGAACTCACAACATAAAGGTGTCATATTCCTTCTTTGGGCTCTTGAACCAAAGTCACTTTGCCAGTTTCTGAAGGTAGTTTTGACATTCCAATTCCAGAAATAAAACAAGAACACTTCCAGAAATAAAACAAGAACAGCTTTGGTAGATGTAGTCCTAAGGGCCATCATCCATACATACGTAAGATATTGCAGACTGTTCACACAGTCCTTATATTATTACAAAAGTTCATTGTTATACATGCATGAGAGTACCCGCTTAATGGAAAATGCATTTATAACAATTTGAGATGACTTTCAATATATGATTTTGAAATCATAAAAGCTTCACTTTTACTAAGGTTCTAGTGAATTCTTTGGAAGAAAGGGAAGAACAATAGATTTGCTTCAAATATCTATGGTATAACTCTCTATAAAACATATTTAAATAAGACAATTTAGAAATATATCCACCAAGTCTCATTATGCATTCTCCTCAAGACATAATAATTGATGTGGTACACAAACATGTTCTAGGCAAGGGTGGGGTCCCTTCAGATGAATTACTACTGTATTTCCATCATCCTTCATTGTTGGCCAAGGTGTCAGGAATGGATCAGAACTGGAATCCAACAACATCTAGAGGCCCCCATTTTCCCCATTCAGGATCTAGCAGGGACACACTTCTCATACTTGGGATAAAAGATTACAGGTTGCTTTTCTCAAAAAGTCAATAGGCTGGGGTAAAGAGAGACATTCAGGAAAGGAGATGGAAGCATTTGTTATATCTGTGGAGCCTGACCGAGGCTAGGACTAGATGGAATATCCACTCTCCCATTCTGGGATAAAAGCGGGGTACAAATCCAAAAATAGGTGGGTAGGTAGGAAGCTAAGAGCCAGTGTTGTTAAACTATGACTCCACAGACCAGGGTTCAATTCCTGGCTTGCCCATGAAACCCACTGGGTATCCTTGAGCAAATCACATGCTCTCATCCTAGGGGAAGGCAAAAGCAAACCACCAGTGAACAAATCTTGCCAGGAAAACCCTACAATAGGTTCACCTTAGGGTCACCATAAGTCAGAAATTACTTGAAGGCATCCAACAACAACAAGGTAGGAAGACAGATGGATAGGATAGGATAGATCTCACCCTGGGAAGCCTTCATAGGCCAATACAAATGAGCAAAAAACAGATAACTCTTCTTGAACTACCACTGTATGGTGTTAAAATGAAGAGAAAGGAACAGACTCTCATGGCTTGCAATCTTAATTAAGTAGCCTTGGTGTCTATATGCCATTTTATAAATAATAATACACAAGTTTACAAATGAAATCTCTTTTCCCCTCAAAATGCAGTCCTCAGCAGAAAGATGCATCTAGGTCAATATTTGCTTACTGCTTAATATGCAAACGATATTGAAGTTCCCCCCTTTCCCCCATATCTCCTTCTCTTTCTATCTCTCTCTTTTAAAGGATATTTTCTGACAGGTAATCCTTCCCCTTTGCCACTTCTTCCAATTATATTCTGTTTTCACATCCTACTAACATGTGGAGTGGTTTGGAATTTCCTTAATTAGTACAGCAATTTGCTAAATCTTGTTTTTACCCTTTTACAGGATTTTAATCAAGTTCAGCATGGCAATGATTTGATATGCCATACAAATTACTGTCACAACTTTCAGGTGCCAGGTTTTTAAAAATATTTTCTACAGTTTCTCTGGATGACATTCATTCTGTATTCCAGCATACTAGTAAACTGCCACGTTCCAATTTAAAGTTTTTTACATATACATATTTATTGTAAGTAAATTTGAGTGAAATAAATGGTTAAGATACAGTTTTCTGTGGGATTTCTATACACTTTTAAAAAATACTTTTTATTAAATATTTTAAAAATGTTTAAAATCATCATACATTGTCCTAATCATACAGTCACAACTTTACACATACACAAATACATATTTCCAAACATGAAATCTTTTAATTCTGCAATATATTTACCGGTAAATAGAACTTGTCTAGTGTTGCTGATGTCCATATAGCATATTGATACATAAAATGCTTCCAGCACTCAAGTATAATAATTAATTATGTGTAAGTTCTCGTTTCCTTCAAGCAATAGTTGCTTTTTGTGATGCCTTAAGTATGGGTAAACCCTTGTACTCCCAAAGGTTAACTCTTCTAGAATCTCTCTGGTTCTCCACAAGGGTAAGACTTAGAGCCTTATCAGATTACAAAAGTATGCTCAGATGGAGAGATAGAGCAGTGAGTGCTTACCTCTCCGCACATCTATTCCTGGAGATGGTCATAAATGCATGCCTTTTGTCACACTGGTAAAATCTGGTTGACAAAGGCATGCTTTTGCCATCTTCTCCCTCTGGAAGATGACTAGAAGTGCTTTGAGGGCATGCAAAGAGGCAAGAGGAAAGCCGCTTCTCTACTGTTATGTCTTGGCTTACTTTTGTAATGTGATTAGGGTTTTAGGTGCGTTACAGACCGCCGAAAAGTGGCGGCCTGTACCCGCCTCTTTCTCCGGGGTATCGGGGCCTCAGTGGCCAGAACGGCAGCTGCTGAGGCCCCGATCCGCCGCTTTCCAGGCTGCGGGGAAGTGGCAAAAGGTTGTTTCCCCGCAGCCTGGAAAGGGGTGTCCTTGGGGCTTGAAGCCCCAAGGACACCCCGCGGCGGCGGTGAGGAGGAGAAAGGGGCCGCTTGGCCCCTTTCTCCTTTGCGTCGCTGGGCGCAGCCATGTGAAGGCTGCGCCCAGCGGCACAAACCAGGAAGGAGCTCCGAAACGGAGCTCCTTCCTACTCCGCGCAAAAGGCACACTAAGCGCCCTGGCGCAGAGCGACGACGTCACATCCGCGCCACCCCGTATAGAGGCAGTGTGGTCATGGCGTCGTCATGGCGGCCCCCATGTAGATGGGGCGCCACCATTTTGTATGGACTCAGTCCGTAGTAGGGTTAGGGGGGTGCGGAAGCACCGCACCTTCCTAACCCTAGTACAGACTGACTCTGTACTAAAAGGCCCGTTTGTAACGGGCCTTTGATTCTAAATCTAAATTTTAGAAAGCTAAGGAACTAAAAAAGGAGACATTTCATTTAATCCAGGTAAATTCTAGCAGAATTATGGGCTCAGATTTTAATGGGCTCATGGGGCCACTAGAATGGGGTCAGACAGTTATGCTTTTAATGATTTGCCCCTACTAATGCAAATGTTGGAAAGATGGCTCTTATCCAAATAAATCTGTGGAAAAGGAATTTGGTATAACCTCTTTTTTATATTACACTCTTACGGCACTATGATTCCTCTTTAACTGATGTGATTCCATACTAAGGGATCCTGGGATTTGCAGTTTAGGGATGAGTATTTATTATTCTCATCTAGACAGTTCTAGTGCCTCCCCAAACTATAAATACCACTATTTCCATGGGATGCAGCCATTTCCATGGGATGCAGTTAATTCAGAAACACACTGCTATAACTGTATAGTATTAAAGGGCTCATAATGTATTTATTTATTTTTTGAATTTATAGCCCACCTTTTTCCCAAGATGGGATTCAAGGCAGCCTGTAATAATTTCTAAAAAGATTATGCTACAGTGTTATGTTACAATTTTTTTTAAAAAAAGAAATAACAATTATTTTTAAAAAATTATTCAAAACAGTTAAAAACATTTAAAATATATTTAAAAAACAATATACAGTAAAAGATTTTAAAATACAGCACACCACTTCACACACACAGAGAGAGAGAGAGAGAGAGAGAGGAATAATTAAAATATAAAGGCACCTTCACACACCAGCGGAAAGAGAGTTGGGGGAGAGCAACTAGAATTCCTGTGGAGGGGAGTTCCACAGCCTCTGAGCAATCACTGAGAAGGCTTTTTCCAAAGTCCTCACCAAATGCATCTGTGAAGGTGGCGAGGCTTTAAATGTTCCATGTACTTCCTATGACCATGCATAATGAATCTTGGAAATGGATCAGCATATCAGTGTTTGACTCATTATTGAGACACACATTCTTCCACATTACACTGGTGTTTATCACACTATACTCTTAAAGTGCTACTATTCCACTTTGACTTCTCTAGCTGCCTCCTGTTGCATTCTGGGATTTGCAGTTTTAAGGAGGGGTATTTAGAATTCTCAGGCAGAGAGCACTTCAAGAGTATAGTGTGATAAACATCACTGTTACACGACTAGATGATTCAGGCTGTTGCCAGACTGCAGAACTAATGCAGTTTGATACTGTTTTAACTGTCAAGACTCCATCCTATGGAATCCTGGGATTTTTAGTTTGCTGCAGTACCAGAGGTCTTTGACAGAGAAGGCTAAAAATCTCAATGAGCTACAAATCCCAGAATTCCATAGCACTGCCCCATGCTAAAGTGGTGTCAAACTGCATTAATTTTGCAATATAGATACAGCCTCAACAAGTAGTTTGCCAATTGTGTGAGTAAATAATGCAGAGACAGAACATGCGGCCACAGAAGTTATTTTATTTCACTGAAGCAAAATTGAGAACTGAATCTTTTCAAATCAAAGTTCAAGGATCTGGGATTGATAATATTGACCACACATTATGGAATATCTTTCTTGTGCTCAGTAAGTGAACAGGCATGGCAATTATAATTAACTGAAGTTGTGTATATTAAGAGTACTAATATTATTTTTAGCTATCATAATTCATATCCTAATTCAGGGTATAGACTATTCAGTTATCTTTTTGAGCCTCAGTCCTGATTAGTGGGTAGATTAGTCAAGCAGCCATTTTGGGGCCCATTCTTGCTCCAGAAGCCCCTGGCATTGAATTTATGAAACTGCATCAAAAGAACTAAACTTCATACTAAAAGTAGTCTTGGATAACTATTTGTTTTATCTTACCTTTAGTTCATCAGCATCGTAGAAGTCTATGCGCACTGCAGGAACCATCCAGGTCTGGAAAAGAGTTGCCAGGATCTGTTTTGCAATGGCATCTGCAATGAGGTGGAAATGAAGAGGATTCCGTCTGGTGGAAAGAAAAGGCAGGGAGAGTATGGTGAATACTTCTAGCTCTGTTTATAAAAGAAATTCTTCTGCTTTACAACTGATATCATTTTATAATATATGTGGTGCAGCCACACAATGAGCTAGGGTAATTTTTTGTAAAAAAAACATCCATTATAGTTTGGTTACGGTCTAAATGTTTCTCTTAACTTGCAATTTGCTCTCTCAAAGGCTACCAATTCACTCTCACTATGAGCACTGACAGCACAGTTCTGATATGCTCTGAGGTTTCTGAATCACCTCAGTAGACCTTGTGTGATATTAATGCTTTTATTTATGGAAGAAAATAGAAAGATTGGTGTGTTGGGGATTTCTTTTACTGCCAGCCACCACACATTTACATTGGAATCCTATGGGTGCACTATGGCAATGGCTGCACTTTTTCCAGGGTGGTGCATCTGGGTTAAAGGAAGGCAGACAGGGTCTGTCAGTTCCAAGCAACCTATTTCCTTAACATATCACTTCTTTACAGCTGGTGCACCTATGGTTGACTGTGCACTCAATTGTTGTTGTTAACTGCCCTCGAGTCAGCATTGACCCATGGTGATCCTGTGGCTATCTCAAAGACTCACTTGTCTTACTCTGTTCTGCTTAAATCTTGCACATTCATGCCTCTGACATCCAGATAATTGAGTCTAGCCATCAGGTCTTCCTCTTTTTCTACTACTCTCTACCCTTCCCAGCATTGTTGTCTTTTCCAATGAGCTGTGCCTTCTCATGATGTAGCCAAACTGCAACAGCCTCAATTTGATCATCCTGGCTTTCAGGCATGATATGCTCAAGGACCTATATGTTTGTCTTTTTGGCTGTCCATGGTATCCTCAACACTTTTCTCCAACTTCACATCTCAAATGAGTTGATTTTCTTTTTATCTGTTTTTTTCTCTTTCCAGCTCTCACATCTGTACATAGTGGTGGGGAATACCATTGCTTGGATTGTTCTAACTTTAGTGTTTAATTGTACAGTTAGACCTTGGTATCCATTCTGAACTCATGTCCCATTGTCCCTATTGGTGGCATGATGTGATTGTGCCTACTACTGTGATTGCATGCATACAGCACCAATGAGGGCAATGGGACTTGCTGTCCATGGATAGTTAAATGCATCGATGGCAAGACCATGGATAAGAAGGCTCCACTGTATATCTTTGCTGTTTAAAATTTGTTTAGTTCTTTCATCACTGCACTTCCCATTCCTAATTATCCCTTGACTGCAGTTTCCGTTCTGATCAATGTTTGATCCAAGGTATGAGAATTCATTACCTATTTTGACTTCCTCATTGCCTAGGTTGAATGTGTGCAGATATTCTGTGATCATTACTTTTGTTTTCTTTAAGTTCAGAAGCAAGCTTGATTTTGTACTTTCTTCCTTGACTCCCCTTAGTAATTGTTCCAAGTTTATGATGTGTTCCACTAGAAATATGGAGTCATCTGCATAGATTGTTGATGTTCCTTACTGTGCCAGTGTAGGGATCCCTAATGGGTAGTTGTGGGGACCTCTGCTGCTTCTCTGTGGCAGGATTTCATGTTCTTCCAATAACACAGATTGAAAGCAACTGTACAGATTAGAAATCACTGATGAAGTCAGTTCCTACTTCAATGAGAGTTAGCTACAGTAATCACTCAGCTGATGACTGCTTCCTACAGTTCTTGCTGGACCAACGTGAGATTCAGCTACACAAAAGTAACTTACATGGATCTTTGACATCATATAAATCTACATTTTCTCGGTTCAATACTGCATACTTCATACAGGCAAGACTCACAGATGAAATAAAATAGTCTCAGGCAATTGTTCAGATCGAATACATTTCTGAACAATGTGGACATCTTCTGGAAATATATTGCCTTTCAAATATAGAATTTCAAAAGGGAAAACTCAATTGTTTTGAAAACTAGGATAAGCAAATAATCCAACATCTTAAACTGAAGTTTTGAGAGCACTGAATATTTCAAGAGCATGCATGAAATCTCTTTTTGAGGCTAAGAAGAGGAACATTATGTATTTATCTGCAAACTCCTCCATTTGAAAGAAGGGAATCTATATATAAAAGCCACTAAGATAACAGATGGTTCATTTACCCTTTATTAATTTAATTTAATATAATTTATATTCTACCTTTCTCCCAACATGGATGCAGGATGGCTTATCACAATGGCAAAACAAAACAGAAACCTGGTAGTAAAGAATTAAAAACAATTTCTATCATATTAAAATACTACTAACTTTTTAAAAGTATAAAATCATTTTTAAAAATTCATAACAATGAAGATAAGAAATATAGCACACCATCCTGTGTACTAACAATTTCACCATCAAATGTGTGTTTAAATAAAAAGGTCTTTACCTGCCAAGTAAAGGAGATCAAGGGGTGGGGATGGGTCAGTCTAGTCTCCCATGGAAGTGAATTTGGCAACCTGGGGGTAGCCACAGAGAAGGCCTTTTCCCATATGAGACTAATAAAAACACCTTGCCCAAGGATCTTAAGACTTAGGCAGAAACTAAACCTTATAATAACTAGCAGTTTGAATTGTGTCTGGAAATTTGAATTCTGCCTAGGAATGAACTGATAATCAATGAAACTATTTCAACAAGGTTCAATAAGGTCACCCCAGTCAGCACTCCAGCTGCAGCAATTTTAATTTACTGAAGTTTCTGAACAGTTTCCAAACGTGACCTTACATAAAATGTGTTACAACAGTTCAAACAGGATGTAATCAGACTTGTGTCCCTCTAGCCAGATCTGACACCCAAACTACAAGTTTGCAATTTGATAGGGAGTGTAACTTCAAGATAGACTGAATCCCTATGCCTTTTCATTGACCAAGAGCATCTGCCTTGTTTGGATTAAACTTCAGCTTGTTCGCCCTCATCCAGTCAGTTACTGGGAGCAGAAAGTAGATCAATCGCCTTTGTCAGAGTATCTGTGTCTTTCGATCTCTGAATATATATTATTCTTGTACAATAATATATTCAAAAGTCTTTCCATATTTCTACTTGATTTGATCAGTCAGCATTCCAAAAAACCAAACAAACCCCAAACATATCTTGTTTCAACTGTATCTTGACTTTAAAAGTATCTTCTAAATGAATTTGAGTTCAATATTTCTGTGCTTTATTGCAAGTCAATCACATATTAAGGAGAGATTCTGTCTTCTGTTTACATTTCCATCATTTCTTTGAACTCTTCTTCTACCTTTTCGATAACATGTCTGGTATTAAATACCATCTGTACATCATTTTATAAACTTACAATATTTTGAGCCTATTTCACCATACATTCCTTTACCTGTTCCCCTTCAGTAACAGTGTATATTTTTGCAATCAAACATTCATCATCTACACATAGTAGGGTTTCTGACTCAGATTTAGATGTTTCAAATCTCTGAATTTTGTATCCATTTAAATCTTTGATTTAATTGTGTATAAAAAACACCAGTTGATCTAAAGCCTTTTTTAAGATCAGGAATGGTGCATAAACATTTGTTCATATGTGGAACAGTGTGAGGAGAATTCAGCAGTTGTTTCTGTTGCAAGTTCTTTTATGCTAATGGATGATTTTAGTAATTACCATACCCAATCAGAATGGTTCCACCAATTCACATCCTGAATGACATATTTCATAATTTGGACAAAGATATGAAAAGTATAAGATAATTATGAATGAAATGAAAGATGACAACTTCAGCCTTCCTGCCTCAATTCACCCTCAAAATATTTTTGCAAAAAAGAAACCCTAGGCTAAAAACACATTGCAATTATGTGTATCCAAATGGGAAAACTTTAGCACTTAGAGAGGAGAGGATAGGACAGGAACAAATACATAAATAATGGAAAGACAATTTTAACTGACCAGTAAGTATGAACTGAACATGGTGCCATTAAAGGGAAATCAGGCATTTCTCCAACAGAGTTGAAAAAGTGTTGAAAAGTGAATGCCATTAAGCTAGAAATGTTACATACTCTCACAGGAGAGATTAGAAAAAAAACATTTCACTTGAAGACAAAAAGGTCAGGAGAAACAAAGTACAAAAATCAGCGAATTGGAAAACACGAGTATTAGAGAGCATGGCCCCCAGTTCCTTCCTTCAGAGAGGAGGAAGAGCAGTAGATTATGCGTAGACTCTTGAGAATATGCTTGCACAACAAATGCATTCAAAAACAGAAGGGGAAAAATACCCTATAACTTTTACTGGTATCAGTTAGCACAGCCATATTGATTCATTCCAACTGAGAAGTTGATATTATGACATTCTAAATGTGGAGTACAAGACAAAACTGATGCATTATTGTTTTAAAAAAAACCCTGGACGAGATTATTGATGCAGGCAACAGTCTGCCATTGCCAGAAATTCCAAATGTGACCTTGTTTCTGAATCCTTTCAGTAATTAAGTTCTGATGTTTAATCTAGTTCAGCACTGCTATGATGGACAGTTCCTTCAAAGTTAAAATAGTTAAGTTATATAAGTTCTTCTCCCTTGAATTTGTACTTGAATTTGTGGATACTTTAGTCAGTGCAGGACACCCACTATCTCACACATTATAATAGTGTCTTAGGAAAGTTTTGTTCCTTCCTCAAACAGTTTGTTGTTGTGTGCCTTCAAGTCACTTCCAAACCTACCATGGCAAGATTCTTGGCAAGATTTATTCAGAGTGGACTTGTCTTTGCCTTTCTCTGCCCAACAATATCCTGTGGATTTCCATGGATGAGTAGGGTTTAAATCCTGGTCCCCAGATACATAGTCCAATACTCAAACCACTATATATGCTGGCTTCCCTCAAAAGGTTACTCCTTGATAAATAAATGCCTGAACAGACAGGCCAAAATAAAGCTGTTCAGGTCACTTTGGAAGTATGCATGCATCCTAAGAGGCTGAAAGCCACATCAAAGCCACGCTTGAGTCCTAAGGACGGGAGCACAGCTTTGGTGTAGCTTCTGGCCTCTTAAGATGCATGTGCCATTTAAACAGCATATCCCCAAAGTGACCCGAAGCAGCTTTATTTTGGCCTGTCTGTTTGGCACCTAAGATATATTTATTTGACAAGTTATCAAAGAGCAAAGAAGAAATTATATACCCACTTACTGAACTGAAAAGATTTACTTTTGAGTTGACATGCATTGGATTAAACTATAAAAATGCTTTTGTTACTTCATCCACTCATAGAACCAAGAAATTATAAATACCATCTTCAGAACCATAAAGAATATTAAAATATGGTTTGAAATTCATTGACCATCCTGCAGTGCTAGGAAGCTGGTAATCACAATCTTCAGTTTGCTTGAAATGAGAAACTGTCAATAATTACAGGCATCCTGGCTTTGAAGGGAGAATAACAGAGCTATATGTCTGGACAAATGGCTGATCAAGACACTGCAGCAAAACATTTTTTGGTCCTTTAATCGATTCATCCAATATTGTTTTTTAAAAAAAATATATTGAAGGAAGGTTCTGTGTAAACTGAAAGTTTAAACTGTGAATGACAGTTCCTCCTCATAACCATAACTAATTTAATACAGAGTTACTACATTGCAAACTATTTACATTTCCTTATTTTGTTATGACAAGTTCCCATTAAGACCTTCATATAAGTATGCAGATTTAGTTTTTAAAATAAGATCCTGCCTTTGGATATATAGTTTTGGCTTAGATACTGTATTGTCAACAGCATATTTCAAGGTGACTTTGGTCAGAAAGAAAATCCTAAAGGTACCAAACAAAAATAGAAACTCTCCAGATAAAATGTTGTGGGAGATCACACAGTTGCTCTTGTTTTGTAAGGCTTTCAAGATAATTAATTCGTATAATTCTTATCTGGCAGTAAAAGAAATGTTAAGATAAGAACAACAAAAGGTTCCCATCACTTTAAAACCATAGGGGAGTTAAATATCAAGCATGCTAAATATTAACAAATGCAATTAGCCATCTAAAAATGAAAAACTAATTGGGAAATAAAGATGTTTATGGCATTCATGGACAACTTTTATGTCCCTGAACATATGAAATGTAAATGAAGAGCAGGAGGTGAATTTCTCTGTTAGACAACAGACAGGAAAATAAGTAACTGTAATATAGCACACATGGACAGAAATTTCTTCCATGGTGCAAATTCAGTTGTGGGGGAAAACAACCTGGAAGAGCAATGCAAAAGCCAATGAGGAAGGCAGCTGAATGTCTACCAGGCACAAGACATCTGATTAAACAGGAAATTCAGCTCTTTAATTTGTTGTTGTGTGACCCTATGGTGAAGTTATCATGGGGTTTTCTGAGGCTGAGAGTGTGTGACAGTCATGAAATTGAATCATAGGCGGGTTATAGACCGCCGAAAAGCGGTGGTCTGGCTCCGCCGCTGCTTGCAGCGTCCGGGAGATGCAGCCTTTAAACGGCGCGACTCCCGGATGCTGCAGAGAAGGAGCACGGAAATCACGCTCTTTCTCAGGCCCCGGAAGAGGCGCCGCAAGTGCCAAAGGGTGTCTTGTCTGATGAAGAAGCCCATCAGTTTCGAAAGCTTGCAACAAGCATGTTGTGAAGTTCAGTTGGCCAATAAAGGTATCACTGATGGATTCTTGTTTGTATTTATTAAATGGCCAACACAGCTACCCCTGAATGTATTCTACTTTGAAAAGTGTTTGCATAATGCTGTAATAAGAACATTTTCCCACATGTGTGAAGCTTCTTTGGACCAAGATGTAATTCCTAAGGTTATGATAATGTGGGAGCTAAAGAGAGCCAGTATGGTACAGTGGACTGGGAGACCAGGGTTCAAATAGGCCTTGGAAACCCACTGTGTGACCTTGGATAAATCATACTCTTTCAGCTTCAGAGAAAAGAAAGGGCAAACCCCTCTCTGAACAAATTCTGCCAAGAAAACCTACTGGAAGGTTTGCTGTAGATCACCAGACGTAAGAAATTACTTGAAGGCATACAACAACAAAAGGCTAGATCATTATTATCTCTAGATAATTAAGGATTTACGCCAGGAATAAGTAATCTCTTGCAAATCAAACCTACTCCTCATTATTTGTGAATGTGAATCTCAATTATGGGATTACAGTGGGAAAGTACAGTGAAGATTTTTTAAATTTAAATATACTTTAAAATAATTTAGGTTTAACGTGTTTCCTTCTCTGTACTGATACAAGAAATATTTCAAGTTTTAAATATTTGCTGCATGTTTATGACCTTGTCAGACTGAAGAATTTGTGTCTGCTATATGTGTCCTGTTACACTGTCAATTTATGCAGAGATTAGATTGAAATTATTGCCGGATATAAGGAAATCCATAAACAATCTTGATGTTTCATTATTGTAAACAACATCTATCAGCTTCAGGTTTTCTTCAAAAATGTAAATGCAACAGGAGAAATGTTAATTTAGCCTGTATAATGAAGATTTAGAAGCCATAGACTACATGTGCTCTCGAACATATTTGTCTATAGAGGAGAAGCCATCAGGTGATAAGAAGGCTCAAACAAGTCAGACAAAGCAAATCTACTCACCTATTCCACTTATTTATGGGTTGTATGGAAAGAAACAGCTGAAAGAAATTACAATTTCTTTGGGATAAAAAGTAAAATAAGGCCTTATACTAGGAATTATGGGGGATAGGGTGAACAAGTCATCCTGTAACTTTTTTTTTTTTTTTTTTTACAAATAACTCATTTCTAAACTTCCCAAACACACAGTTGTTGCTCTTCTTGTTGTGTAGCTTCAAATAGTTTTTGACTTATGGTGACTCTAATGCAAAGCTTTTATAGCAGTAGCAAGTACATGTCTATATCTCTTATCAATGAACTAGCACTCCCTAAGTGGTTTAAAATCTGTTAACCCATTAACTCCAATAAGCTGGGTACTCATTTTACTGAGCTATGAAAGGATGGGAGGCTGAGTGGACCTTGAGAGCGCTCCTCTAGGATCCAACTTATAATGTTGTGGCTGCAGTACTGGCATTTAACCACTGCACCACCAGGGTTCCTTATCATGAGGTTTTCTTGGCAAAATTTGATCAGAGGAGGTTGCCACTGCCTTCCTCTGAGGCTGAGATTACGTGACTTGTCCACGGTCACTCAGTGGGTTTCATGCCCAAGCTGGGAATTGGACCCTGTTATCTAGAGTTGTAGTCCAACACTCAAACCCCTGTGCCACTCAAACGACTCTGGTCTCTAGAGCCATAGTCCAATCCTTAAACCACTATACCACATTGGGTCTCTACTAGCTTCCACAAAAAGTTAACACACATGGAGATTTTGAGCCATTATTCTGTTGAGGACTCCTTTGATCACCTCTGAATCTTACACATTCATTCAGTTTAAGCTGTTCACCTTGAGCTAAATACTGGTGATCTGCAAGAGGAAAACAAGCATTCTCAGTCTTGTTGATGACTGCCCTCCCATAAAGTGGCTCAACTTATTTTTAGTTTTTAGAGATCGCTTAAGAACTTATTGCCTTGGCAGGAATTTGAGGAAGCCATTCATTATATCCCAGACTTACCTATTTTATCATTAATTGCTGTTCTATAATGTGCCTTTATGGTATTTATTTGTAACTAGTGTTATTGTACCAATGAGGTTTTATTGTTGTTTTAATTGCTGGTATCTGCCTTGTGGCTTTTAAAAGCATGTGGCATATAAAAACGGAAATAAATAAATTACATGAGGAAACCTCACCTATCTGGCTTGATCATGTCCTGGCTGTTAATTCAACCACTAGCATTAAAAATGACTGCTAATCTTTATGGCTGTTTCTGTACTGTTGTGGGAGTTTCCTTCTAAAGCATGCATTTCATTATAACTTTTAAAAGCAATAACAAAGTGATAATAAAAATTTAGAAAGAAATAACGAACACCTTGAGAGTATTCAGATGCAATACTACTTAGCAACTTATTTTACCATGGAAGTAATTCCAATGGATTTTTAAAACAATCAAAATCATACATCACCTTTGTAAGCCGACAGTTTTCTCATGGGTTTAAGGTTCCTTTTACTGAGTGTTTATATATATGTATGTATGTATGTATGTGTTTGTTTATAAATAAGCAAAAAAAAATTAATAAAGAAACACTGGACACTTACAAGGAAGATACCAACTGGCACTGGCTGCAGCAGGTTTTGGTAAGTCCATGCAGACCTTTCTCCTCAAAGCAACAACTATCATTGGTCAAACAGCACAGACTTGGTTGAAGATTAATTGAAATTTCATAGTAATGACAAGTACAGGTTCAACGGAGAGTTATCAGGTGACCATATTGAGTGAAAAGATACTAAATTATATTCATGTATGTGCAATTCAAAAGCCTCATGTGGTTGTGATCCAGGTGATAATATCACAAGATATGTGATAATACAACAGGGAAATCTGTACCTCATGAAAGAGATTAAATTAGGAAAGTAGTCTGGGCAAAACTCTGCAGAGGAGGAACGCAAATGACTCCAGTTCTCACCCTTTTCAGAAAATTGTATAACCCAATATGAAACCAATTGTGCTATGTCTGGAGAGGATCTATGGGGAAGCTTCATCTCAGAACAATATAATGATTGAGGTTTAGTGAACACAGTCCTACTATGACAACTCCCAATACAATATACTGTGTATGTAGGGAGCATGACAGTATTGCTCTAACAAAATGCATGTTTTCTGAAAAGCAGGATATACTCTCTTGCCAAATATTTTTCAGCAGAAAAAAGTAGAAGAGTTATAGAGAATTGCAGAGTTGAAGAAAAGTAACTGGAGACATTTGGTAAAACAAACAAACTTTGCATAATGCCTTCATGTTCCCCTTTTGTTATTTTTGTCATAAATGATCTTCTTTCCTTTTTGGAAAGGAAAGCTAAGAACATTTCAGAGCTAAGAGTGGAGGATAGAAAAACATATGCTGCCTCTTTTCCTCCTAATTCACATGTCTCCTTTTTATACTGGTCATTCTGAATATCTAAACAAACCAGCTACTTATCTCCCTGCTGTCTTGCACAGCCTGCTAATCTTGCTGAATTACATGGTAGTTCTGTGATGTGCCCTAGTCAAGTGGAGCATGAGACCTTTCTAAAGCAATTTTCACTTTAAAATCACAGTTAAGAAGGTAACATAGTCAACCACCAAGACAATAATTTCCAATTGTAACATTACCATCTAATTGTTAAAGACTGCATCAACAAAATCTGCATTAATGTTTGCTTTTAATTTTGTATGATGTCTCCTGCTAACTGAGATATTCTTTCCTTCAGTACCATTGTAAAAATAACTATTGTACCACAGACTAAAAAGGAGTTTAGTTAAGCATTTTTGTGTGTGTCAAGGATACAAACACTGCAAGAGACTTAACCAACAGCTTTTTAATGAGAGGGCAGCCTTGCAAAATATCCTAATGAGCATACATACAATTATATTGGGGGAAAAAGAAGACGCTTGGTTTGAATAAAAGAGATAACTGAATAAATGGATTTGGTTTTTATGCTGACTAGGAAAAGTGTCCTAGTTTAGCTGTTTACTTTTGTAACACATGACAACAATACTTTTTGGTGAATTTTGGAAACCCCAAAGCATAGTTTTACCCAGCTGAGCAATGAATACTGACCTAAAGTTATTTTTTACATCTAGTCTACTAAAAGATCTTAGGTTCAACTTTGCAGCACACGTCAATGAAAAAAATCTACAGGATAATTTGGGCACTTTTCAAATGAAGACCTCTTCCCTGCCCACCCAAAATCAGCCAAATAAATTGTCATTATTATAAGACAGATGAAAAACAGTACATTTTTCATAGGATTATTTTATTTATAAAAAAAGTCACAAAATATACAGACTACAGTCACTCCACCTAATACACAGATCTGAGATCCGCGCCCTTGAAAATATGCAGAGGGGAGACCTCTTCTATTTGCAATGGCGCATGCACATGGGGGGCATGCTACATTCAAGCCAATGGGGCTTGAAAAAGTGTGAGCCTCTGTTTTTGAAGAGCGTGAGTCTGGAACGGATCCCCCACGAAAACAGAGGGCCTACTATATATGTCTGAAGTATAGGTGGGGAGGAGCATGTTGGACTGCAAAACACATTGTCTTTCACCATTGGCTCTGCTGCTTAGAAGTGATGGGACCTGCAGCCTGGCATCATCTGCAAGGCCAAGTAAAACCCACCCTCATCTTAAAGTTTACTGCAGGGAAACTTTTATACCTATGCCCAACAGCAAGCTATTAACTATAGAAGAAGAAGAGAAAGGACCACTGAACCCTAAGATTTAGAGTAGAAAAGCTACAATGACCCTAACATAATTTTGTTGAAGTCCATCAACATCAGAAGACCATAGGTTGGGAACGTGGGAACCAAATGGTTTTATAGCTTAATGTGATTTGTAAATGTCATCTTATGTTGCCAGATTCAACTGCCCTGAAGATGATTTGTACTGAGAAGCAATAACATATCTGACACTCTTAAAACAAAACAAAAAACCAGGCATCAAGATAAGAGGCCTCACCTGTGAAACAAGACTGATTTGACGAGTGTGACAACATCCCGACTTGCGTTGTATCCAGCACAGACAATAGCCACATGGATTGTCTAAGAGAATCGAGAAACAAACAAATGAAATGACAGGGAAAGAAAAAATCAGTACAATCTTTGGCTTCTTTTCATACATTAAACAGTAAAATATATTATCTCATTGGAACACATGCCTTAATATTCAATACTACATTGATTTTGCATATGTAAATAACCCCTAAACCCCAATGTAAAGGACTTATTTTTCCAAAGGAAATTTGCTGCAATTTAGAGGATATCTTTTGGGGAGTAATGGGGGAACATTTTTGTTAGCTATGTCCTTTATATTCTTGCTGGAGTTGGCTGTGAGTAGTGAGCAGGGAGTGGGGCAGCAAAGAGGAGTGGGGAAGAAACAGGAAGAGTAAGGGGATGTATAAGAAGGAGTAGATACAGAGAACAGGGTAAGAGAAGGGACGAGATATGAAAATGGAAAAGATGTTTATAGACTGGGGAGGGGGGAGTTTGGTAAGACAAATTCACAGATAAGAAGGAAAGAATGGCAGAAATTCCAGAACAATGTATTATCTCAGATGTAAAGTGTCTATACTCATGATATGCACTTGCAGTGCTAATGAAAAAGGAAGCCATAACAGGCAAATGGAGGATAAAATATATCAGAGACAAATATCAATGACACTGATGCAAATATGGCTAAAGATATTGAACAGAAAGATGATTTTATAAGATCATGTTCATGCAATTGGAAAGTAATGAAAGATGATGTAATTTTATAGAATTAAAAATCATTTAGGAGAATCTTTGCTGATTTTGCCTCAACAAAATTTGTCCTCCTGTAACAAGAGCGGTACAGACCTCCCAAAAAGTGAGGCCTGCCAGTGCCTTTTTCACCCCGCAGGGAAGCCGCAGCCACCAAACTGCATGGCTTCCCTGCAGAGGAAAAAGAAACCACAAAATTGGGTTCTTTTTGCACCACCATTGTGATGTCCGAGTGCGCACAATGCCAAAACCTCAATGTGTGCCATGGCGCACTCATGACATCATAAGTGTGGTGCAATATGCGGACACTACGCGTCCATCATGTAACAATGGTGGCACCCGTGTACACAGGGCACCACCTCTGTTACGGCACCATGCTGTACTAGGGTTAGGGACTGTGCAGTTGGGGTGTCTATACCGCGCCTATGATACGTTTAATTGGCCAATCAAAATTAACAATGTGCCTAAAATAATTACCCATGTGATTGTCTTGGTTGTGCCAAAAATATGTTGATTTATAATTCCTAAATTAGCTCCAAAGTGTTATCTTTTATCAACTTTATTTGACAAACTTCCTCACATTTCCTTATTACAATGTTTCAGATGTAGGTTTCTTTCCAACATCTTCCACAGTGGAGGCTGTTGTATAGAACATCTTAGTAATTATGGTGCCAATTCAGATATTTGTTAGTAATTCATCTCAAATAATTTTATTATAGTCAAGTATGTGGATGGGGAAAGGATCACTGTTACAAGATATTCCAGTGCTCAAATGTATCATTTTTTGTTCTTTTAATTTAAGGAGTTGCTATTGGGATACAATGATGGAAATGCAGAAAAGAAGGAAATGCTATTGCCAAAGGTAGACAGGGAGGATAAAAACTGGTACAAACACACAGAGAGAGTTTAAAATCAGATTTTCAGAACAATTCCTATTTTTTGGGAGGTGGTATCATTTAAAATAAACATTAAAACTAAATCTCATCACACATTTATAGTATCATAAAAATGAATTCATCACCATGTCACACACATAGGGAGTTATCAAACATGGGCATTACTTTAAGTTGGGTGATAACTGTGTTCTTCCAGATATTTTGGATTGTAGCTTCTCAGCATTAACTAAACTGGCTAGGGCTGATTGGAATTGTAGGCCAAAAAACATCAGGAGGGCCATAGTTATATGCCCTGTATCATGAAAATGGGTCTAGTCTTTCCAGCACAGAGTGGTAATTACCAATTCCAGCTTCTAGCTAGCTGTGTGTTCAGTTTCAGCAGACTGAAGTTACTTGATAAGTAACTGGATTAGAGTGTTTTCATATTAGTGGACTGGGCCAAGCAAGACAGAGGATTCAATGTACAGAGACAATATAGGAAGGGAAGGTGAAGATATCTCTGAAGAACAATGTGTTCTATCCAATAGTAAATTAACATATTTTAGTTATTAGATCTGCACCATTGTTCAATGATATGCAGTATCATTAGAGGAAACTTTACTTAAATCAATGATTTAAATCTGAGCTTTTTGGTGATTTTAAATAAAGATTTAAATTGAGTTGATTTTCATTTTTCAACCAACGCACCATGAATACAGGCAAGGCAGCGCCAGCTTAAACAGCAAGGAGAAATAAAATGAATAAAAATTCTATAGGCAGTTTTATAAAACACCAAAACATTCTTAGAATGTGACCATCAACATCTTAAAGAATTATTGAATATTTTTTTTAAAAAGGCTCAGTCCTCCATTTGTGTTCTTAGCTGAAAGCATCCATTGCTGCTCTATCATTATTACCTGGACAGCAGCAAAGACAAGGTGGTGTTGGTGAATGTGCCAGTTGCTCAAATGAGCACACATTCTTATCAAGGAAGGGACCTCAGAATCCAGGATATATGCTCCAGTATCCATTGATGAAGATTGTTTGCTAGAAATTTATGTAATACTATCACATTCCTAGTGAGAACACTGAGGTTTGGATTGTAAGGCCTTTTCCTTGATAAAAAGGGAATTCTTGTGACATGGTACAAATACCATTCCATACTCACCTGTCCCAAGTAGATATATGAGACATGGGGATGGGTGGGAAGGGGAGATGGCAAAAGCATTCAAGCCAAGGGTTGTGTTAATCCTTCTTGCAGTCTCATCCAATTGACAGAGCCATTTTCTTTTACAAGTGCCTTATCCAATTTTTTGCAGTATGTTAATTATTACTCAATATTAGTGTTCATTCATCCTTGTCTGATGTAGTATCACACAGTCCTTGCCTTAACTCTTTTTCCTTGTCTTAAATCTCCACTTTCTCAAGAAAAAGGCACCTCAGATAATCTCTGACTACAGCAAATAGACCAGGCAGTGAATTCAGGCTCTTACGTAAACACAATGCTGGCATTTTCAGTAATAGGATAAATGATGAGAACCCTGAAGGCAAATCTGATAATAGGGATGTTTAAATTAAGCTTACATTCTGTTGCTGAATCCCTCTTATAAGAGGAAAAAATGGGAGCTATTTCAATATGGAAGCACTGTGTGGTTAAAAGACAGGTAGAGGGCAAGAAGAACAAAGCTGTATGTTTTACATAACCATTGCCTTTGGCATAATGCTAATCCCTTGCTGAGCAAGTAAATTCATTGGTAAAAGTCATTGTAATCTGCGAGGTCATCTAATCCAGTCACCTTTTTAGCAGTTACTCCCTTGTCCAAAATTGGTCGTACCACCATGAATGGTTAGGCTTAAGGGGTTCAGCCTAGCAAATTTCAGGTAAAGCACACAAGAGATGGGACAGAACCTAAAGGTGTCTTTACAAATTTTCTTTCCTTCTTCTCCAGCCCACATGATAAGAAATTAGAGACGCTAACATTTTGGTTCCGGAAGCAAAATTGATATGCTGAGACAACTTCTTGTCAAAAATATTCTTGCTGCAAGTACACCATCGTTTCTCATGGAGTGGCAAAAAAAAAAAAAAAGCTGTGTTTTTTTGTTTTGTTTTGTTTTGTTCTGTTAGCTTCTTTAGACACTCTGGACACCAAATTAGGAGTAGCTAATACCCCTGAAGACAGGATCAAACTTCAGAATGACCTTAATAGATTAGAAAGCTGGGCCAAAGCTAACAAAATGAATTTCAACGCAGAGAAATGTAAGGTTCTGCACTTAGGATGAAAAAATGAAATGCACAGATATAGGATGGGGGACACCAGGCTGAATGAAACTACATGTGAAAGGGATCTGGGAATCCAAGTAGATCACAAATTGAACACGAGTCAACAGTATGATGCGGCATCTAAAAAGGCCAATGTGATTTTAGGCTGCATCAATAGAAGTACAGTGTCTAGATCAAGGGAAGTAATAGTCCCACTCTGTTCTGCTCTGGTCAAGCCCCACCTGGAATATTGGCAGGATACAGACCGCCCCTTTGGGGCGGCCTGCAACCGCCCCTTTCCCCAATGGATCAGGACCTGAGCTGCCACAGCGGCATCCCTGGAGGCCTTGATACGCCACTTTTCCAGGCCTCGGGGAAGCGGCAAAATGCTGCTTCCCCGTGGCCTGGAAAGGGGTGTCCTTGGGGCTTCATGCTCCAAGGACACCCCGACAGTGGCGGGGAAAGAGAAAAAGGCTGCACCAGCAATACATGGCGCGAAAGGAGCTCCATTTCAGAGCTCCTTCTGGCGCTGTTGAAAGGGCGCCATATGCGCCCTGCAGCAGTGGCAGGCCATAACGGCCACGCCGCGCCATTTGGACGCACTGCAGCTGTTATGTCAAAATGGCCGCACCCATGTAGACATGGCGCTACCATTTTGATGTCCTGGCCACGTACTAGGGTTGCGGGGCGTATATAAGCAACGCCCTGAGGCAAGCCTAGTATGTCGCCAGGACGTGCTATCAGGCCCATCTGTACAGGGCCATTGTGTCCAGTTCTTGGCACCACAATTTAAAAAGGAAGTGGCAAAACTGGAGTATGTCCAAAGGAAGGCGACCAAAATGGTGAAGGGCCTGGAAACCATGCCCTATGAGGAACGACTTAGAGATCTGGGGATGTTTAGCCTGGACAAGAGAAGATTAAGAGGTGATATGACAGCCCTGTTTAAATACTTGAAAGGATGTCATATTAAGGAGGGAGCTAACTTGTTTTCTGCTGCTCCAGAGATTAGGACCCAGAGCAATGGATGCAAGCTACAGGAAAAGAGATTCCATCTCAACATTAGGAAGAACTTCCTGACAGTAAGGGCTGTCCGACAGTGGAACTCAGAGGCTGGATGGCCGTCTGTCGGGGATGCTTTGATTGAAATTTCCTGCATAGCAGGGGGTTGGACTGGATGGCCCTTGCAGTCTCTTCCAACTCTTTGATTCTATAATTCTATGGTTTGCACCATGACTTGCAAAACATCTGAATGAAGAACCAAGGTTTGTCCCTAGCTTGTTTCTTCAGCTGCACATTCTGATACAGGAGCTAACAGACTCGAAAAGAAAGAAACAAGCAAGAAGTAAGGATAATGAACTGTGTATTGTTTATTTGCAGGAACATTTATGGCTACAGCAGCCAACATAAAGCATGGCTTATTGTGATGTGCGAAAGGTGTAATATTTAAAGTGCAATGGATAGATTAATTAACATCCCCCTTTTTGGCTGAGGCATTAGTTAGTGAAGACTGGGATAGGCTGCCCCTTGTTTTCCCTTTCCTTCTCTTCCATAGTATGGAACAGACAAAGCGATATCATCACATTGTAAACTACCCAATATCGGTTCAAAGATATGGAATCCTTCTTTCAGTGGTCAGAGATGTTTCTCCAAGTGATGTTGTCGCAAAAGCCTTTTGAACTGTTACAACAAGCAGGCAAGGACGAAGAGAAATCAGCTGCTGATTTGAGTGGCAATTATACATACTGAACCATATAGTCATGACTATAGGTGTGCAGAGAATTGGATATATTTTGTTTAATTTTTTGGCTTGCTCTCAAGTCTCTTCATTGCCATGGGGAAAATGTTAATTGGATTCATGTATATTAATCCCAAAAGATAACTTTGCCAGGGAAAAAAATAATACATCAAGTTCATTCGTCTGTTGCAGCAAAGGATTTTTCCCTTCTAGCTCTAACAAAATTTCTAACCCTCAGAAGGAAAATAATAATAATAATAATAATAATAATAATAATAATAAGATACTAGTACTTAAAACTTCTAAAATAATTTAGGCCAATGGAAAGCTACAACAAAACCTGGGAACCCATACTTGCAACCCCTTCTCTCCTTCCATCTCCAGTATTCCTGACCCCCTTCTTTTGAGATATTAGAATTTTCAGTTTATTGAACTCACAGAATTTGATTGTTTTTGGCCATTTCTCCCCTCCATGACATGGTGGTAGTGGGGTGATATTTGTGACCACTGTCATCACTGGGGGGGGGAGCAGTGGTGCAGTCTTCACTGGGTGACATCCCAGAAGAAGGGTGACACCTGATCAGGCCATCCTCTCACTGTGGGGGGAGGGCGAGAGCCCCAAGCCCTGCTTCTGCATGGTGACAGCAGTTCCTTGTGAGGAGCTGATGCCTCTGTGGGGAAGGACAAGGCCAAGGGTCCCCTGTCCTCCTTCCTTGCGGCAGTGGTGACAGCCTCCTCATGAAAAGGCTCTTGCCATTGTGGGGAAGAAAAAGGAGTGAGTGTGACCTTTTGGCCATGCCCCCCGCTGCACTGGGTGACACCAGGGGTGGCAATGCTAATATTGTGACCCATCCCAGTTTCTGTTACTTGATTTCTCTGTTGCTGTCTATGATTAACTTTCTGCTCCATCTCTAAGGACATTTTAAAATGCTTTCTAAGTGTAAATAAATTACCAATTCATATTTAGCGGACTACTTTCTACTCTGTAGAGAGATCTTGTAGCACCTTTGAGACTAACTGAAAGAAAGATCTTGTAGTATCTCTGAGACTAACTGAAAGAAACTGGCAGCATGAGCTTTTGTAAACTTCAGTCTACTTCCTCAGATGCATCTGCATCTGAGGAAGTAGACTGAAGTCTGCAAAAGCTCATGCTGCCAATTTGTTTCTTTCAGTTAGTCTCAGAGATACTACAAGATCTCTCTATATACTGACTCTACAGACTAACATGGCTATATCTTTACTCTCTAATATTTGTTATCAGACATTTAGGTGTAGCAAACCATCAACTGGCATTCCAAATCCTTACTGATATGTTGTCCTTCTGCAAAAAGCAGTATCATGTAACAAATCTATGATCACTTTTGCCAATGGCTCATTTCCAATGAGAATTCTTGAAGGTGTAATCCAAAAAAGTAAGTTTTCTACACTCTGGACACAGCCACAATCAGTGCTGAAAAGTTAGTCAAGACTGTCTCAATTCTCAAATGGAAGTAATTCAGAAGCCCAGCCTAAGATGAAGTCACCTACATACCTCACATTTTTCCACTGCTGGTTGTTGTCCACATTCTGAGCTGTTCCCTGCCACAATGCCAGCCCGCAGGCTCTCACTGTCCCCTGTCCCTTCCTCCATGGAGTAAGTTTTTGAGTGATTGCCTCGATGATGGGACAGACCCCGGCTCTGCACCAGACTGAGCTGCTTGCGAAGTGCCCGGTTTTCCTCCTCCACTTCCCGCATGCGGACCTCCAGGCTCTCTCTTTCACGTTGACTTGTGGCTGTGTAACGAGGGCTATGGGGCTGAGCTTCGATTGGAGACAGTGACACTGGCTTTCCATCTGTAGTACAAGAAAGAAAGACACAACAGATGTTAATCCAAAGAACATTTAAAGTTCAAATTTCGGAAAAGCATATTCTTTGTACTACTACTTCATATTCTTTTTACTACTTGCGTCACTGGAAAAAAGGATCCACATGATTAATATACAGATGGTTATCATACTTCTCTCCCAACTGTTTTTAGATAAAAGTGATGCCATTCTTGTTCTTTTTGGCTACTTTGATGACATAAATAAGACCCAAATATTAATTTTTTTAATACTTTATTTTCATCTAAAAAAACCCATACATACATCTATACAAAACATACTCAAATCCAATTAAGACAATAAAAGACAATGAACAAAAAAGAAAAAGAAAAAAAGAAAAAAGGTAAAGTAAAAAGGAAAGAAAAAAGGAAAGAAAAAAATACAACATAATATTCAAAAACCATCCAATCCCCCCAACATTAACTCTCTTACCTCACTACTTACATTCATACCTTTGACTTCCTTCCTCTTAATTTACTGTTTATCCTTGTGTATCTCTTATATAAATCCTATCTCTATAAGTATCTACTCACTATCTGTTGTACTTATATTACTTTTCTTCATTGCGAATGCTATGCTTTTCTCAGCAAACCACTAACTTATATTATTCTAAGTAACAAATCAGATTGTCATCCTTAACAGTTTCAATAACTCACTTATCATATTACCCACACAGATCCTCTCCGTATTGCTTCCTCATATATTCAAATACCAATGATAAGACCCAAATATTGTTCCAGTGCACTTAGTACAAATTTGTAAGATGGGACTCCCTCCTCACATTAACACCACAGTCTCAGGAGCTATGAAAAATCTTTGGTTTAATTCTGAAATAAGTGTTCTATAGCCTACATTTCTTTTTTTAAAAGTATCCTTTTGCTACTTTTACTAATAGTAATGCTTGAAATTATTCTTTTTAATAAAGTTTTTTAGATTTAAAAACATACTTATTAAAACATACATACAAAGTTAACAAAGCAACATTCAATAACTCACATCAAACATACAGTGCTTGAACATTACTCTGAGAATAAATTCTCAATTCCTAGAAGCTTCTGAACGTCTTTCTTCCTCCCTTCTATCTATCTTTAACCTTCCTTAACATCCTCATCTTCCTTCCTCTACTCCTTCAACCACTCAGTTTCTCTTATTCTGCTCCTCCTTCCCCTCTGTAATCTAATCTATTGACAAAAATCTTCTTCCTTCTTGTATTGATTCCTTCCTCTATTCTTCTCACTCAAACCCTCATTCACTTACTCTAAACATCTGCAAAATACTTAAACTTTCTAACAACCATTCTATCAGCTTCCTCCTCCTTTAAGCACTGATTGCCTTATTTCTTCTAAACCTGATTTTCTTCCACTGGTTCCTCTCTACATTCTTTAACTATCTATAATTATCACATGAGTTTATCTAATCCCCATCCCTCATGCTGAAACTTAATTAGATCTACTTTTCCTTTAGCGATTCCAGTTAAATATTTAATCATTAACACTTTTATATTCGTTTCTCCTTGTATTATATTATTCACGCCAGATCTTTTTTAGGTACTCTGTCACTTTCATCCATGTTTAGTTAACCTCATTTGTTGTTTCTCCCCTTAATATCAATATTGGTTTATCCTTCTCTAAAGCCTCGTATAATTTTACTAACTATTCTTTTTTATCGGGAATTTCTCCTGTTTTCCATTTTTGCGCTAAAGTTAATCTCACCAATGTGGCTATGTAAAAGAGGATTTTACCATATTCATTCTCCAAAGTATCGTTAAACATGTTCAATAAATACACCTCGGGTTGTTTCTGCATTGTAATACCCAACATTTCTGATAGTGAAGTATTTACCATGTCCCACTATTTTCCTATCTCTTTACACGACCACCAGCAATGAAAGAATGTACCCGGTTCCTTTTTGCATTTCCAACAAAGATTACATTTATTTTTATAAATTTTGGAAATTTTATCAGGTGTTAGATACCATCCAAAATATGTCTTATAATAGTTTTCTCTCATTCTTTGTGACACTGAATATTTGTTAATGTTGTGCCATGATTTTTCCCATTTTGCCAATTCCAAATTATGACTGATATTTTTTGCCCATTTAATCATCACATCTTTAACCACTTCTGTTTCCATGCTTTCTTTCAACAAAATTTTGTAAAGTTTTCCAATTAGCCCCTTTGTATCTGAGGTAATAACCTTAAAGGTTTCTGATTCTTTGTCTTTTTACATAATTTTTTCTTATCCATTTGATATCTTTCCGAGATTTGCCTATAAGGGAACCAATTAATTATATGGCCTTCTTTTGCCAATTTGTCCTGAAATTTTAATTTCACCTCCCGCCTCTATATCTCTTCAGTAAAGTCTTATATGTGAGCCAATTTTCAATGCTTGAGATTATTCTAACGCTGGTTCTGATTGGCACAAGCAAGCCTCACAAGATCTGGAGAACAGATACATAACTATAAGGAAATATGTTTCTTTAAACATCCTCATACATGTTCTACAGTTTATCCTCAATGTTTTCCTCCAAATAATAGGGATTGCAACCTAGGCCAACCCTGCTCCCCCTCACCTCTGTAAAATGTGTCCTTCTCCCTCCCCTGGGTAAGAAGACCTAAAGATACTTAAGAAGATAGAAACTATGCGGGAGGGATAGAATTTTGTGAGAAAGTCCATAATAGCCTTTTTTTGTAAAAAAAGAAAAAAGAGAGAGATTGATTAGCATGAATGTGGTTCTTGTTGTATAATCATACACCTCCTACTGACAAGAAAGTCACTTCTCTCTCGTTTTCATAAAACAGATATTCTATTGAGTCTGGTTACAATTGTAGTCTTTGACTCAAGAGTCTTTCTACAGAGCTCAGAAAAGTTACTGTAGTTTTTTAACTGTGCTTCCTGAAGTTCCCAGCTGGAATGTCCGGTTTGCAAGTGTACAGTTCATGGTTTTTATTCATTCTCAAAACTCTCACTCTCAGTGTGAGGTTTATTTAATCAGAAGGCATGCAGCTGGAGGAGGTTTCCCCTGCTCCATTAGTTTTCTCCATTCTGGAGTTAAACAGCTTGGGAAGTGCAACTCCAATGCTTGCAGCTGTTTTCTAGGAAAATGGTACCAAATATACCAAAGGTTGTAAAAAGTGTCATTTTATTCCTGAAACACAAAATGCAAAGATGTTGACCTCACATACTGAAAGAGACTGATGTTCAAACAAAACTGTACATTACACTCACACACACATGTGCACAAACTCCACACAGGTGAATGTAACGCAAAAAATGTTTTGCTTTCCTCAGATTCAACTGAGCACACAGAAGAGCACTTAGTATAATTGATAAAAGGTTTATCGACTTCAGGTACTAGTCACTCCAGAGTGGCAATCATAAACTTTAAATCAAACATGTGATTAAACATATGTTCTTGCTACAGTTATATAAGGGACTGTTGGGGCATTTACAGATTGCACAAAATCTGTTTCAGCATTTTTCTTTGTTTGTTTGTTCCTAATGCTTTGCTATGACATGTTTTATTATCCTGTCATTTTCTTTCTTTCTGTTTTTAGGAATCTGTAAACACTAAGCAATTTTTACAACTGATTCAGGATGTAAGGAAGAGATTATCAATGCTCAGGAGAGGGTCTGTAAACAACTAGCTATAAAAAACTAGCTGAGATATGCAATTACATGAAATGGACCCAGAGGAGGAAAAGTTCATTGCCTGTTCCAGGTGTATTAATGCCCATGAGAGTTTAAAAAGAAGAATCTGATCCTCTCAAAAACAAACAAAAACCTGAGAAGTACAAACTGGTTTTTTTCTTGCATTGTATTTGTGAAAGAGTGAGTGTGAGCATGTAGAAAGTGCACCGTAACTACTGCAAATGCTTGAGAGGGGAAAAAGATAGCTCACTCCTACTAGCAAAAGATTATCATCTCAAACTAAATAGTCCAAAACCAAATGAGAAATTTGAAACTTTACATCAGAAATGAAGCAAAGCTTTTCAGAGCATGTTGGAAAACATTTTGTTCCATGACAACGCTCAGAACTTCCCACTCATGTCCTTTTCAGAAAGGTTAAATTGCTTCTCTGCTGCTGCCCCCCCATGCCATATTACAGTTAAAGTTCAGCTATATACTCCAGTATTTTAAGCAGTATCCCTTATCCTGAGACTCAAAAGGCAGCACCATCTTTTCAAAGATTTTTCCCTATCTTCCTAATTAGCACATCTCTATTTTTATATTTATGCCAAGAACATAGAGCTGCTCAGCAATGAGGAGTTGGGGGATAGGGAAAGACTGTGTAAGGTAGGAAAATATTTCTCCCACATCTAGTGCCAAATTTAGAGTTCTGGTATAAAAATGTGAAATGTCCTGGCTGCAAGAGATTTCTGCAATTCATGCTCACTGCTAGAATTTTTAAAAAACCCCAACAAACCCCAAAATGGTAGACAAAATAAAAACTTTCCAGATATTTCAAATTCCTATGTATTCCCCATCCTGCTATCATCATATCTTAGTGCTTCCTCATGATGTATTTATTTAATGCATTATATAAACCTGCTACTGGGGCGGGGGGTGGGGGGTGGGGAGGTATGATGCTATCAGTGTGTCAGTTGCTGCCAGAGTCATAACCAACCATTTTAGAAGTTAATAGCAGCTGTTAGAACTATGGTAATATGTCAGAGAGTGCCACACAACTGGTGATGAAGTGCCGCATTAGATACAATGCTAAAATACCACCAATATTATCTTACCCTCACCTTCCATGGTGGTGGGATTGCACGCTCCTGTGAGGCAAGGGGCTATGCTGATGAATGCAATGCTGCTAGTCTCCCATGCCAGACAGGCTTTTGCTGGGGAGCCTAACTAAGTTTGCCAAACACCTACTGGGCAGATTTTCCAACACATTTTGATATCTCAGCTATGGTATATTACTTTGGCCGCTAACTCTCTTCTATAGAAATCTTCCTGTGCTGAGACCTACAGTGACATTTTCTGGCATTATATCCTGTTCATATTTTAAACAAAGCACGTCTCACATAATGATTAGTGAAATCTACATTCACTTCAACTTTGTTGTACCACAACTTTCCATGTCATCCATATCTGAGGTCACGACCTTTTAATTCTAATAATCTTCCATTTTTCAGGACCATTTGTTCTTTTATCCACACTAAACATCAGACAGCAAAGTATGGTTTTTAATTGAACCACATCCTCCAAACCAAGGTGGCAGTCTGTCTTGGGTACTTCACACTTTCTTTAGAGTATCAAAGGAGGGGAAATATGTAGCTGGTTATCAGTGTTGGCAAATTATTGTCTAGCTTGGCCTATAGTATATTTCCACATATTGGAGCCAATATTTTGTCCTTGCTTTGTTTGGTGGATCTGAAGATTTTAATATCAAAAAAGTTTATCTACCACTGTTCTAAAGAAAAGAATATGTGTATGAACACATGTGTGCATTTATCTTTCTAAACAGACTACAAATATTCTATTCAAATATGCATTATGGCAACAGACCAACCTACATGCAACCAAAACAAATATTAAAAATACTAAATCCATCTTAATATTATTGTATGTGCAAGAAGTTTTGTAAAAACATCAGTCTGGTAATTTATTTAGAAAAAGAAAACAGAACATCAAATTAGATTTAAGTCTGATGTGTGCATATATACTTTCCAGTCACCTGTCAACTTATGGCAACTCTATGAATATCATAGGGTGTTTTGTTTTTTTTTTTGTTTTTTTTTGGCAAGGCATAATCATAGGTACAAACACATACTTTACAAATAGTATAAATAATGCTGCAGCAAAAACACCAAGAGTCTGAAAATAAAGTAAATATTAAAAAGTCTGGGGGAAAAAAAAAGAGAAGTATAATAAGAAATGGGTTAAGATGAATATAATGGTTCTCGGAGCCCATTGGTCCAGCGAGAAGGTTTTGCTGGCCACTCATTGGAGAGACCAGAAGATTTAAATAAAAACGGCACAATTTGAGCGGCCGTTAGACAGGGAGGGGGAGGGGCTAAGCCTATTTAAGGCTCTCCTGCCCTTGCCTCCCTGTCAGTTCAAAAGAGCTGGCACACCCTCCCACCTCGATGACAGTGTAAGATTCATTCTGGTTGCTTCGGAGCCGGGTAGGAATTTTTGCCCCTGTTTTCCCAAGGGTTTTTTGCCTACCCTACACTGCTGGATGAGGAATTGGACAATTGGCTTGGAGTGTGGCCATAAATAGGCCTCATGCATAGGTGGGGGGAGATAGTCGGTTCGGTGAGCACCTCAGCACCCTCCTAAAGGGTGAAGGTGGGTCTCTGGAATGGAGGTTTACGTCTTGAGGCTAAACACGAAGGGAAAGAGACTTGCCTTGGGGCGGGCTTGAGATTCAAACCCTCACTTAAGTCTTGAGAGTTAAGTGGGGAAGTCCTGGGTTGGCCTTCCAGATGAGGGCCGGCCAGGGGCAACCCAAATTATGGATTGCCCTTGGGGCTCAGGTGTTTTCGCCCTTTTTGGAAGCTGGGGAATTGGTTTTGGAGCAGACCATCCACCAGCTGTTCCTACACAAGGTTCTCCCCCCTGGGCTTGCAGTTATCAAGAAATAAAGTTAAATAAGTTGAATTTTAATAAAGTTGCCCATTTTATAACCCAGTTCTTGTGTCTGGTCTCGTTATTTAATGAGTCGGTCAGCAAATGCTCTGCATTACTCTACAGACATTTGATTCTGATTTTGTTGTCACTTAACTTTTTGGAATCCTGGTTGTAAAAAAAAAAATATTCAGATGGATGTGAGTTACTGGGATAAGGTTGTTTTTAACAGCCATTTGGTGATTTCATAATTGTGACTTCACACAGCAAACATAGGACATGCTAAGAATCTCATTCCCACATTTGCTGAGAATTTTTATACTCTTCTGTCCTACTGTATGTTTGTAAGTAGCTCCAAGGTACCATCAGCTGGAATCAGAGAATGCTGCCTGATGAGCTGTTTTTGACAGCAGCCCTATAGGATTGGTGAATAAAGCTGAGCAATTTTCTCCAGATGTCTGCACTGTAAACAAGGCATCTTCTAATTCTAATGGAAGTGAGCCTCTGAAAACACTTGCAAACTTATGGAGGGAAGGAAGTTAAAGAGAATGCGACCTTGAGAGGGCTTTGTAGACTGTAGCAGTTTTAGTCTCTCTGTCTCTAAAGCAGTGACACTGATAGTGAAGTGTCAAATAGCATGAAGGTACTTTGCTGCCTCTATAAATTGGATTAAAAGCAGCACGTTCCTTCAGCACACATCACACCAACCAACCAAAGACTATTTTTGGCTGCCTCAAAGTCAAGCCCCACTTCAGCAAAGCAATTAAGGAAGTGCTCTAGTTTCAAAAACAGCTACAAACAAATATATCTAGATTCTGTAGAAGCTGACATTTTATCTCTCATCCTAGCAGATGGAATGTTTTAATCTGCCAGAATCTTATTTTGTTGCAGAATTTGATCTGGATTAGATTTACAAGGTAGGTATTTTACAACATTGTCATCTGAAGAGTTGCAAACTATGTACCTGAATTTCAAATACTGTATAATTTTTAAAAGTGCACAAACAGAAATTTGTTTTGGTTACATGTGAGTGTGGGCATTCAAAAAAGAACTGGAAACTATTAAAAAAATAAACATTCCACTTCCAGTGTTATCTGGATATTACAGAGCGCAATAGCTACTCCATTACAAGAGTGTCATTCGAAAATGTGGGAGATGTAGACCATATTGGGTGACACCTCAGAGGGGAATGTCACCTGGTCTGCTGGTGGGAAAAGTTGGCTTCTGGATCTGGTAGCTCTGCTGGCTGGCACAAAAGTGAGTCTCCTCCCTTTTCTGCCCAGCCAGTAGGTGTGCCAGACCCAGAAAGACTGTTGGGCGGTGACAGCAGCCCATTCCAACCAGTGGTCCCTGGTGGGAAGGGATGCCTTTCAGGTTTGGTGGCTCTGCTGGCTGGATGAGAAAGAAAGACAACTCCCTTTCCTGCCCATCCAGCAGCTCCTCCAGATCCAGGAAAGACTGTTGAAGAGAAGAGGGGGGGGGATTAAAAAGTGATCTGCACCAGATGTCAAATATATTAGGTATACCACTGCTTCATAACCACATTTATGGTCAGGAAATGAACACACTTATGGAGCTACTGCATTTTAAATACTGACCTATTATATATATATGTAAAGTGCAAGCAGTTTTGACCACCAAAGCTGAGAAAATTAAGTTATGATTAGTCTTACAATATCTTTAAGTATTGCATGTGTTTGTCTCAAGTGGAGTAATATATTTTTATTGTTCTCACCTCCAAGGATCCTATTCACATCCTCATACAGCACAAATTGAAATGTATCCAATAACACCGGTCAAGTAGGAGCCAAGATTACATCCACTGGACCTGTATCAACTACAGCATCAAAGCAATATCAAGTCAGAACACATTCAAGTGATTTTGTCTACAATGTGCCATGCAAATTCTTCACAGTGCTCTGTAGAGTGGTCTGTTGTTGTTGTTTTTTTCTTGTGGGGAAGAATGTAGATGCTACCTAACCTCTTGAGATAGCTCTGCTGGACAACTCTGTGCAGATACAATTGTGGCAATGATGCCACAATTGCCACAGAGGGAGACTTTTGATGAGCTCCCATTTGTGTTTAGTGACACCTGTTCTGAGTTTTCTGTCACTGGTTTAGCTTTTCTCTTTATCTCACTTGCATCATCCTACTTATTAGGTGCCTAATAAGGCAGGAGGCTCACTTGTCTCCACTTCTTGGGAGAGGACATTCGTATGCTCCATGCTGGTCATTTCATCAATCAAGATCAACCAAGGCTTCATAAGGATCATCTCTCCTGACAACAGGAAACTACCCAAGAGCCATCAAGAATTCATCTGGATACATAAGCCTCCTACTGTAGGCCATTTTAATCAATCAATAATACAGGAATTACATACAGAGATACTAAAGCATTCTCAATGCAATTGAACTGATTTATAGATCATATGCTTTCAGTATGTGGCATGTTAGTCTAATACCTTCAATTCCAAACTGTTTTTTCCTTCGTCCTTCCTTCAAAACATTCCTATGTACAAAGATCTCAAAGATATTGTAAGTGATCGACAATGGGCAGAGATTTCATAATCACTAATAACTATCTACTTCTCTGAGTGCTACTTTTTATGTAATCAATCTGGCACTATCCACATGCAATGAAGTATGAACAGGCTCAGAAAACTACAGTGATGGGAGCAAGAATCAAATTAGCTCAAGGAAGACTTATCGTGCTTTATGACAGAACTCAGTACATGACTCTTTGAAAGAAATTATGTGATTGTTATTTTGAGAAAATAGCTCTATAACATTACTCACTGGCTGTCAAAAATGTACCTTGTTATATAGTTTGTTTCTTTTTATTGGCAAACCCCCCCTCAATTTTTAAAAAAAGAAATACACTTCAAAATGGCCAAAAATCTTGAATTAATATTTTATCAAAATACTTTTTTTGTCAGACATTGCATTTGCTGTGAGAATGTCAGAGCCAACTTCTTTATAAATAAATGCAAGTAATAAAAACAGTTAAATGCCTACCTCTCTCTGTATGTCTTTTTTCTTTGCATTTACTTTTTTTTTTTTTTTTACTTTTGTTCCCAATCTTTTTCTAAAACCCACTTTTCGTGAACTAGGGAAATGGCCATCTCCACTAGAAAGTGAATTCCGTTTTTATAAAGGAATAGTCTCTACTCACCTGCCCTCTCCCCAACTCTTTTAGCTGAGAGTCGAGCCAAAAAGGAAATAACATTTTATCAGGCTAAGCACTGAGTGAAAAATAAGATTTTATCAGGGGCTTGGCTTGACAAAGATAACATGTTATCAAGAGGGGAGCCTTGGCAAAGATAACACATTATCAGTATCAGGAGCAAAGCTTGGGGAAAATAGTCTGTTAATACCTATTCGATTCTAAATCAACCATCTGTACTATTGATGAACTGTTATTTTCTCAAAACCCCACTATGGCAAAAATGCTACCCTCTCTGAATATAAGGCTGCAAGTAACACATAGCAGAATGGAAAACTTTGAGGAGGAGAGACAGAAAATGTGTTTCAAATAAAATTAGAATCCTTTCTTATTCTTGATAATCCAGCTAATAATTGATTTTCATTCTTTCTGCTTTACCATCCCCCATGATTTATAGATCTTCTACCTTGTTATTCCTCACAAGCCATCCTAGTCATGCCTCACAGATGCAGTGTCTCTTGGAATATCTGTATGATGCCACCTCTCTCGTTTCATTCAAATTCCTTCTCAGATCCCACTCTTTCCATGAATCTTTTGCCACCAGCCTCTAAGTCCTATGACCTACTGTAATTCAACCTTTAAAAGCTAAGCTTCAGCAAGTACAACAGAAACAATCACACATTGCTTCACTGGTAACCCACTTCAATTCCTCTCTCTTTTTTCTTTTGTCCCCATATGCCATATTTTAGGTTGTAAGTTCCTTAGGACTAGTAACTGCTCTCCTCTGTTTGTAAAGGTCATGATCACCAATGATGACTCTATATAATCAAACAAATTAAGACAGATATTAGATAATACTATTATCCCCATGTGAATACAGACTTATAAAGCATATCACTTCCACAATTAATAGTTTCTATAGAGCACTTTAAAATGAGTGAAGTCGCTCATATATCTAGATCCAGACCATCAATGATCCCTATTCTCAAATCCTGAAAAAGTTTCCTGGAGGGAGAACAGCCTTCATCCCAAATATTACTCACCTTCTGATATGCTCCCATTGCAAGTATCTGTGATGTTCTAGATTTGTATACAAATGTTGTCTTTATTAGATAAAAAGTTAAAGTATGACTATTTATGTAATATAGCCTAACTGTAATTTACTATAGTTAGTAGTTATCTGTCAGGAAGGGGTGATTGGGTAAATGTTGGAAGGTATATTTTAATAACATAAGTGGAAGTCAGTTTGTCAAAGAGACTGAGAGTGCCACATTAGAATGTGAGAGTGGTTACTTGGAGCTAGGGTCAGTCAGGATTTAGATGTATTAAATAAGTAATCGTTCATGTTATGTTCCTCTTCCATTTATGTGCTTCTGAAAATGCTACATAAGATATATTGGAAAGCTTGAGCTCACACATGGTATCTGTTGAGGCAGAAGTTATTTGTAAGAGGTGGTCTCCAATGGGGAGATTAGATGACATACAGGACATGTGATCATCTAAAAAGTCCACACAGTATATTTGATACTGATGGGACAATGTGAGATCTTCATCATATTTGGTGGCAGTGGGACCTGTGGATGACCCTCACAATAGATGGCAGAGTGGGGATAAGCAGAAGCCCTCATGTTATAACAGGGGTAGGCAACCTGTGGCCCGCGGGCCGGATGCGGCCCGGTGAGGCCTTGGGACTGGCCCCAGCCCGGTCCTGCCACCGATTGCCGCCGGGGCCTTGGGCCTCTCGCACGAGGGGCATGGTGGGGCAATTGTCTATAGAAGCCTCAGAAACATGCATTTATCTTAACATTTTTTAAAAAATCAGCAAAAAAATTTTTGCATGTCCTCTATTTTTTATTTTAAAAGTGCCCTCCATTTGAAAATTTTGTCCTACATTTGTCCCAGTTTATTTATTTAATTAATTTTTAAAAAATTATTTAATTATTTATTTTTAGCTTCGGCCCCCCCAGTTGTCTGAGGGACAGCAACCCGGCCCCCGGCTCAAAAGGGTTGCCTACCCCTGTGTTATAATAATAATAATAATAATAATAATTTGTTTTATTTATATACCACTATTCCAAAGATCATAGCGGTGGACAGCAAGTAAGCTAATTAGCAAGTAAGCTAATTTGCCCCCAACAGTCTGGGTACTCATTTTAGCGACCTCGGAAGGATGCAAGCCTGAGTCAAGCTTGGGCCCTTTTGCTGGTCTTGAACTCGCAACCTTGTGGTTTTGAGTGAATGGCTGCAGTACAGGCATTTAACCACTGCGCCACCAGGGCTCCCTTTTCTGAGGAGGATACAAGCCTCCTGGGTTACATCACTTTGGGAGAAGAGTGTAGAATCCCTTTCCAAAGAGGTGACAATTTATTTCCCAAGAGACTGTCTTTTGACTATAGTTTTTTGTGGTTTTTTCGGGCTATGTGGCCATGTTCTAGAAGAGTTTATTCCTGATGTTTCGCCAGCATCTGTGGCTGGCATCTTCATAGAATGCCAACCCGGGTGTGTGTGTGTGTACTGTATATATACACACACACTATGTGACCCTGAGTAGGGAGGAGTGATTCCCAAAAGAGAATTGGTGTCTGCTAATTGGTGATCATTGTCTGCTGGGAAAAGTCCTGACCCTGGGTGGTTTCTCATTTGCATTTGCTGAGTGCTGATTTTGCTGTTTTGCATTACTGGTAACCAAACTTTGTTTACTTTAAAGGTTTCTTCTTTCCTGTTGAAGTTGTTCAAGTATTTGTGGATTTCAGTGGCTACCCTGTGCATTCTGACCTGAAAGTTGTTAGCATGCTTTTGACTGCTTTTCAATTTCTCCTTTCCTCAACTGATTGCTGTCTGTTTAGAACCTGATGACTTACTCATGTGACTGTCATGACCATGCAACTGGTTTCTGCTTTCCAATTGGGAAGGCAAGTGGTGCACAGTGGAATCTTGCTAAATCTGATCACTGATTGGGGATTATAGTGGGCTCTCCTGTTCTGTTCTCATTCATCATTAGGTATGATCACAGAAAGTAGGGACATTCTGCATGCCAAGATGAAACTGCATGCCACTTACTGTATGAAGAAGGGGAAATGAACATCAGGGAATTGAAGAGCAAGGTGAGATAATGAGTGGTAAAGCTTGGAATATAGTCCACTCCCTTGCTTGGTCCATCAGCTCGGTCCTGGGCACAGAGTGGGAGAAACAGTACAAAGGACCATTATAGTTCCTTGTCCTCCTTTAAAATGTATGTGATGCTTTATAATAATGTTTTTTATTATGAAGATTCAAATCACAGAGGATGAGAACTACTGTGCGCCCGCATCATATGCGAGCGCCTTTTACGTGGATTTCAATTTATTCTGAAAGCCACGCAACGGGGTTACAATGGTGCATACGCCATGCATGAACCCCATTATTTTCAATGGGGCTTGAGCATACACACTATTTGCCTTATGAGGAGGGGTCCGGAACAGATCCCCTGAGTAAGGCAAGGGTGCACTGTATCTGCAATAGTTTTTACTGGGGAAGGAATATGATTCCATGTCACCTGTCAAACTTACCGCACTATTTTTTTTCATATGCTTAAAAATCCTTGGATCATGAGCAAGCTGCTCATCAACAGAAATATACCTCTCCTTGTTTAATTTATGTTGTGTTTTTTTGGGTCCCAATGCATGGTAGACTTACAAAGATATTAATATAATTTGTATGCTTCCATAGAATTAAAATAGCTACAGTCTTAAACAACAGTCCCGGACACATTTTCTACAGGATTCTGGAATTGACAAATTTGTAACTCTCAGTAGTTACCCAGGACATGAAGTTTATAGTATTGTGATCCTACAGAAGGTGTGCATGTCATTAAAGAAAAGGTTTCCAAGAAGTAAAGAATAGGTGTTCAGGACAAAGTGAGAATACAGCAGTAGTGGAGTTAAAAACAAACAAACAGAGATGGCCACTCTCATGTATTTGAAGTAGTGCTGGGCTGAGAGCAGAGACATTTTTACTAGCAGCTACAAGCATGGGTGGCTCATGGGCTGATCGTGATGGATGTCCTTTCTTTTCATTTTGTTGACTGCTGGTCATAAGGATACCCATGTTAGTAGACTAGGAGTCATGTTTGTATTATCACGATCTATACTTATAGTGATTTCAGTTTTCCAAGTGTCGCTCTTTATGTAGCCAAAATAGAACCATTTATATATGGAAGAGGATGGTATCACTAGGCTTTAGAGGACTCACAAAGTTTGCAGATGTACAGAGATATCTTCAGGTGGTAAACGCCTAACTGATGGGAGGGAAGACTATCATGGTTCAGCTGTCCTCCCACATCTTTCTACCTCCTGTGAGGCTTGTTCTTCTCTGTAAGTTGCAGGTAAACCTCTCCCTTGCCAGATAATAAAAATCATAAATAGTGTTGATCCTACTTTCTCTGAAAGCAACCACAGCCATACTCTAATCATGGTTTACTGGAACACTGAACAAGAGCACTCCACATTGCCATGTTTGTATGCAAGTCCCACTTGTATTGAACATTGTGTGATATCAAGGATTTTCCTATATATGGAGTTCACTTATATGTAAGCTATTGTAAGCACCTTTCTCCTCTTCCTCTCCAAATCATACAATGCTATATTTTTTCACTCCTAGAGAAGCACTATGTGTTTAGCAGAATGAATGGAAATGCTTCATATTTCTAGCCATGCATCAATCCATTTCAATTCTAAAATCAAGCTGTTGTTAACTTGATAGGAGAGGTACAACTCGAGGCCCTTTCCTCTGCAATTGTGAACACACTGAACTGCTGTCATGACTGACAGGATTAAAAACAAAACAGTTACAGAAAAAAATTGAAGGATGGGTTGGGAGTTTTGTTACATTTACAAAAGCATGCTGCAGCTACATTAAAATTACTATGTACTGGCAAAGTAGGTATCAGTGGACAAAGAAATGGCTAGCTCAGCACCCAGATGTGGTTAATTCAGATTCTGCTGCTGATGAATAGTCTCAGCTGCTCATCAACAGAAGTCTCCAGCTGCTAATTATTGAGTTAAACTTTTGAGCAGTATTTGCCTATGTAAAGGACTCATTCCCTTGCTGACGCAATAAGCAGCTATGAAAGCTGGAATTTATGTCCTCATTGTGCAGCATTTTCACTTTGAAGACAAAGGTGTCAGGGTGCACTTAGCACTTCCCTTTCAATGCAGTACAAAAAGAATCATAGAATCATAGAATCATAGAGTTGGAAGAGACCACTAGGGCCATCCAGTCCAACCCCCTGCCATGCAGGAAATCCAAATCAAAGCATCCCTGACAGATGGCCATCCAGCCTCTGTTTAAAGACCTCCAAGGAAGGAGACTCTATCACCCTCCGAGGGAGTGCATTCCACTGTCGAACAGCCCTTACTGTCAGGAAGTTCCTCCTAATGTTCAGGTGGAATCTCTTTTCCTGTAGCTTGCATCCATTGTTCCGGGTACATCACTCAGCAAACACAGCTACACACACTCACCAAACACAAGTACACACACATGCACAACTGCAGAAATTATGTTCATTCATACCTCAGAATTAAAGAATAGAATTTATAAGAAATTTGTTTTGTAAGAAGACAGACATGTATACATTCATTCTTTCTCTCTCTCTCTCTCTCTCACACACACACACACAGAGGATAATTATTGTACATACTTTTTTTGTTTTGTTTTTTGAGAGCCCAAAATATTTTCAAAGAGACCTTGATGCCATTCTTGTTCAAACAGTTACAATACAGAATTCCAAAATAACACTGGGGGTGGGGGTGGGGTTGGACATAATTTCCATGTTTCCATGGTCAAGATTACAGATTTATCCAATTGAACTGACAGTCCCAGTGCAGAAAAACCAGATCATCCCCAACAGGTTGCTGCTCAAAGACTTCCAGTGCCCCCCCTCCAATGTAACCAGTTCCACAGAATGCAACTAGTTTATTATCTTTTAACATCCACTTAACTTCACTGAAAAGTATTATCTCACCCCACCCTCTGTTGTACCTAACTCCCAGGATAGTGAAGAGGAGGGATCATGAGGGTCCAAACAGTGAAGAAAAGTGTCAAGCTAGTAAAGTAGGGAATCCAGAAGGCAAGGCAGTTTCTGAACAGCAAGACATGGAGCTAACAGTACATACAGCAGCAGAATCAAGGAGGGCTAAGGTGGGACTATGGAGGTAGGAGCGCTTAAGAAACAAAAACTCATTAATCAGAGAACAGCTGCATGCTGACAACGGATAATAAATTCTGGAATGTCCCTCAGGGAACATGTTACTCACAACTGTTCTCATAACATCATTGACTTCTGTGACTATGCTTCTGGATCTCCCTTTTGGACTGTCATTTGGATGTATTGCTTGGCTGTGTTTGATTTGGACTGGCCTGAGCATGCTGTTGCATGATCCTTGCTGCTGACCTATGCATCCCTTGGGGATTCTCCAAGTTCTGTAGCTGTACTCAATAGTATTCTACACATTACTCAAGTATTTTACAATTAATTTTAATTAATTTTAAATTAAATTAAAAGTATTTTACACATTACTCAAGTATTTAGGATTCCCAGTTTGATTTCATGTAAACACTGCAGAAACATCCGGCATAACTTGAGCTGAATCACATATATTGAAATACTACAATCAGGAACTTGAAGTCAAGGAAAGAGCAGAATCTATTGGGAAACTTGACTTTGCAACCTCTCAAATTAATGAACTATCCTTTGAGGTAGTCAGTCGGGGAAGGACTGATCCATAGATTAAAAACTGGACTACATGAACTGTACATTAAAATACAGAGGTAAATGTATAATTCATCACCCAGGCAATGAAAAGTTAGAAGTCTTTTCCACTTCAAATTCTGAAAATTGTACTCTTTATGCAGGCTGAGAAGAACTTACTGATCCACTGAGTACAATAATTTGAGAAATCTGAAAGTGACCTTCTGAAATAAACTGATGACATCCAGCTGTATTTCTTTTTTTGTCCTGTAATTCAGTCCACTGTCTGAATGGGGTTGGAAAAATAAGCTACATGAGGTCCAATAAACTGAAGCTAACATGGGAACTGATAGGGAACTGATAGTTTCTAAATCCAAAAAAATTGTTGTATACCTTGTTCCATAAGGGACTACATTTTCCTGAAGCAGCAGCTATGCAGCTTGGAGGCGCTCCTGGCTCCAACATTGTTTCAAATGCCATCACAGCATGTCTCATTAACTTTACCTGATTTGTCACCTATGGATAAGGAGAGTCCAACTACAATTCCATTTATTATCCACCATGTTAGATTACTGCATTTCCTCTTCATCATCTTTTTTAAATGGAGCTGACCTTGAAGACAGTACAGGAGCTTCAACAAATACACTACTTAGCTGTTGAAATTCTGGATGGTTTACTTATGTGGAACAATATCACATTGGTTCTGAAGAAGCAACACTATTAGGCGCTGACCCCAAAGCAAAATGCTGGTATTTATCATTAAAGTCTTGAATGACTGAGTTCTAAATATCCAAACTCTGCTTGAGCTGAGATGTTTTTGCATTCATCTCGTCAGAGTAGCCTACTCTCAACCCTCCATAAGAGAAATTATTATTATTATTATTATTATTATTATTATTATTATTATTAACCTTTGTACTTTTCATCTATAAAATATAAGGCCATTTCTTTTGTAGCACCGTGGCTTTGGAATACCCTCCCTTTGGCATTCACTCTATGCCTACATTGTAAATTCTTCAGCACCAAGTTAAAGCATTCTTATTTAATCGGGCATTGTCATACATTTAAATTTATATTTGTTTATTTTGACAGAGAGTTTTAAACCTCTTTGATTTTGCTGCTCATGTTTACATTTATATTATTTTATTGGACTGGATTTTTAATTTTTAGTATTCTACCCTGAATTCCTCTCTGGGATGAAAGTACAATATATAAATGCTTGAAATAAATAAATACGTAATGTAAAATCCCTATTAGGCATCAGAAATACTACTGGATATCTCAAATAGCACAGCATCCCCCCTTTTAATATATTGCACATACATAAGGCACACTGGATATGGCAACATTGGTTTGGTTAGCAAACACCTGCGTTACTCCAGTGACGACATAGCAGTAAACAGGGTATTAATAGGTTTTTAATGCTTGTACTTTTGTATTCTTCCTGTGCATTCCCAGGTTTTTCATCCACTGCACCTGCTATTAGAGCCACTTCAGTCCTACAGAACAGGGAAAGGAAAATGCAAAATAAAGCATATTCAGAATATATGACGGCTCATCTCTGTTATGACATTTATCTTCACTTGTATGAGGAGACAAGCAACTTATGAATGAGTGCTTTCTCTCTCTCAGAAAGAAAAGAAATTCCATAACAGATCCTTTTCTAGCAGATGTAGCAAACAGCCCCTGAAAAAGGAAGCAAAAATCATTTTTGCTGCTATGATGTAAACAGGATTCATTTGTTCTGTATTTTCTCAATCTTGATGAAAAAGGCTGGCAAGATATTTTTAGACTGAAGACAAATTAAGGGTAGCATGCATTATCCTAGATGGAATAAATTAATGTCTTACCTTGTTACAAATTTCATCACTCATTATTGGAAATTTCCCATTAAAACTGGGGTAAGGCAGATGTAAATATTTTGGGATTTTGGGGTGGGTGGGGTTTTTATTTTTGGATAAACCACAGAAAAATTGTTGTAACCAATACTTCAGTTTTATGCAAGGTTTCTTGCAATCAGGAGCTGCATAGTGCTAGGGAGAACACTAATGTAACTGCTTTGAACTCTTATGAGGAAGGGCGGAGTATGAATTGAAAAACAGTAACAGCAACAACAAAAACAACAGGCAGAAAATTGCAGTGAATTCCTAAATCTTGAAAAAGTAAAGAGTTTGTGGTGATGAAGACATAACCCATGTTCATATGTCATGATAAATTATGGTTGTGTTAACTTTTTTTTTTTTTTTTTGTTAAAGTCACAAACTGCATGGCAGAAAACCAAACAAACTATGGCTTGTCTCCCCAATTTCTGCCTCCATCCTTGTCAGCTCTTGGTTTAAAGTGGGCTGCTACAGAGACAAACCAGGGACAAACTACAGGTGAAGGTTCAGATGCTACAACAAACCATGTCTTAAACAAGCCAGAATTTGTTGGCCAACAATAAACTCTGGATGCAGATTTTGGCTTTTTTAAAAAAACAAAGCATGACTTCTTAGTCAACATCACTATAGATATCACAAAAAACAGTATTTCAGCTATTGATTCCACTGATTCCAACAGATCCATTCTAGATATTTGAAAATGAACTGTTTTTGAAGCACCTTAACAGTTAGTAGATTTATCACAGTATAGGTTTTTGTGGGCTAGAGTACTATTCATGCATATGACATAATAAGCTGGTTTACCTTCAACATGCAATAGGAGATCTTCTGCTTTTGCTGCAACAGATGAATACAACTAATCCTTTGAAAGCTTTAATTAATCTTGGTTATTTTTTTAACATTCAGTTTCTAATGAGATGATTTTTTTTAAACGAAAGATAGCTTGATACTGTTTAGATGGAAACACACACTAGGAAAATTGCTCTTTTCTTTTTCTTTTTTGTCTGTGAACCTGGTATAGAAAGACAACGTACAAAAATTACAAATTTTCCACTTAAAGATTTCTAGTACCAGGATTAAAGAATCCATTGTACTTTAGGTGTGTGTGCATGTGTGTGTTTTTTTTAACTCCAGCTCCTATCAACCCGAGCCAATATAGTTAATGACCAATGAGAATGAGAATGTTCAGCCACACCTGGATGGCCACAACATTTGTCATACAGAAAATAAATGCTTAGCAATATAATAGTTAAAACAAAGCTGACTTACATATACAGCAGATAGTTTAATATCTTTTCACCCACCTTTAGTTAATTGATTTACACACAGAGATCTCCACATCAGTTCTTAATTCTGATGATGAATTACTCTAGTGAAGGCAAGCTATTGATAATCCTCTTTTTTCACAAAAGAAATACAGCATATTCTAAATCTAATACCCATTGAAGCCTGTGGAAGAACTCATTGACTTCTATGGAATCACCAATAAGCTGCATCTTCCTGAAATGTGACATTGACAGAGTGTAGTGTTTTAATTCATTTTAATGTAAAAACATAAATATAACATGATCTTGTGCTTAGATAGGTCAGCATGTGGTTGGCTCTCTAGTGGCCTGTTACAGACTGCCAAAATAAAGCTGCTTCGGATCTCTTTGGAGGTATGCTGTTTAAATGATGCATGCAGCCTAAGAATCCGGAAGCTGCACCAAAAGCTGCACTCCAGTGCTTAGGAATGGAGTGTGGCTTTGGCGCGACCTCCGGACTCTTAGGACACATGCATCATTTAAATAGCATACCTCCAAAGAGACCCAAAGCAGC